>NW_005357846.1:2019162-2021478 GCF_000412655.1 Myotis brandtii | reverse complement strand
CCCCACACCTGGGACCCAGGATTCCCTCCTCTGGCTGGTCACAGGCACCCAGGACCCAGGTTTCCCTCTCTCTGGCTGGCGGCAGGCACCCAGGACCTGGGCCGGCTTGGCCAGGGCCAGCCGCAGCCACAGGGGACTGTGGGCAGGCGGCTTTGCCCGGGCCACAGCCACATGTGCTTGAGACTGCAGGGAAGGTGGCTTGTCCCTTTCCTGGGCCAGTTGTAGGCGCAGCCCCAGCCACTGGCACCCAGGACTGTGGGGCGGGCAGCTTGTCCCTCTCTCGGGCCGCAGCCTGGCTGGTTCCCATTCCTCTCTCCCCAGTGTTGATTATCTGAGCTGTTATGGCGTGACAGTGTGAGGGCATGACAACCATTTGCATATTAGCTCTTTATTATATAGGATACTAACAAAAGATGACATCAATAAATATTTGTAAAATAAAACACTTAAGTCTCTCAATGGGAATTAAAGACAATAATATTAAGGAATTGCCACTTGTTAAATGGTTACACTGTGTCCAAATATTACATTTTATTGCTCTAAGCAATGGTCATCAACCTATGACCTGCAGGCCAATTCCAGGCTACAGCCTGTTTTTAAAATGGCCTGTGAGCTAAGAATGGTTTCTAAATTTTTAATGAGTTGTAAACACACATGCAAATACATACACCATAAGATTATGTAAAGACAAAATGTGGCATGCAAAGCCTAAAATATTTGCTATTTAGTCCTTTAGAGGAAAAGTTTACTGACCCCTACATTTCATCACACATTGTTTCAGCATTTCTGATTGTTTATGAATATCTATGTATATATCTAATATATATGTGACTGTGTACCTGTGTTGTCTTCAAATTATAACAACTTATTGATTCCCTCATTAGTTAATATAAAACAATGTTGACATCATTCATTTTATATTTTATATTAGTTAATATAAAACAATTTTTGACATTCATTCATTTTATATTTTATAAGTTTTCCTGTTTTAAAAAATTAAAATTTAGCAGCTTGATGTACATTTATAAATTTTATAATTTATTCAAATAAGAAGAAATTGTTTAGACATTCTCACTCAAATTATAAGAGCCCCTTAATTTAATTAATATAGTACAGAAAATCTAAGAAAAGTGATTTAATTTACTTCTCAGCATTATCATGATATGATTTCTTTTAATGAAAAACAATATAGAGCAATTCTCCTGTTAATATACTTCCACTGATGAAAAAGAAAATGTAATTTTAAAATCAATAATCACGACTTCTGGCAATTTAGTGTTCATTAATTCAAAACAAAATGTGTATTAATTTAATTTATAAATTGGGAATAACAATAAACATAGAAAATTATTACTCTTATTTTTAAGTGTTTCCCTATGTATGTATTTAAATTTATCAGAAAATACTCTGTATGAGTAGCTAATACATGCATACTTTAAAGTTAGTCTGTTTACTGTAAGCTTTAATTAGATTGAAACAGAGTGACTGCTGGATTTGTGTTTACTATTACTCTTCAGTGGGTATGTTTTTGCAGAAAAGTGAGAGAAAGAAAAGTAACCACACCTTAAGTTCAGTTAACTACATGTGAAGGTCATTATTTACTGCTCATCCAAAGACCATTATTGCCTAAATAATGCTGATAATTTATATAATGGTGAAATCCTCAATGATCATTTTGTCAGGATTCTGAGAATTTTGCATTATATTACCCTGATTATCTTTGAGAATCAAAAAATAAATGAAATAGTAGTAGTGCTAGATTTATTCAATTGCCTTTCATAATGTTATAAAATTCACAAAAATGACAAATTACTATTAAAATAATTTGTAATTACTATTTACTAATAATTGCTAATAATTTTTAATTTTTTAATTACTATTTGAATTTTCAAGTTTTTGTTAAATTCTACTGAATATATTGGTAGAGTATAAAATATATAACATATATTATATCTACACTAATAAAAGAGAAACATGGTAATTGGCGTACGACCGCTACCCTTTTCATTGGCTAATCAGTGAGTATATGCAAATTAACTGTCAGCCAAGATGGCAGCCGGCAGCCAGGCACTGAAGCGAGCACGAGGCTTGCTTGCTGCAGACTCCAACGTTCCCCGCCTCAGTTGCCCGCCTCTCAGTTGCAACTCTAAGCAACTATATACTATGTTGCAAATAAGAAGCTAAACAAAACCCCAGAAAAGGGCTTCCATTCAGCCGGGCTCGGACCGCAACATTGTATCGATGTTTTCAGCAGCGAGGCCTCAGAGCTAAAGCTGCCCCAGAATAAAAAAAAAAAAAGAAAAGAAAACAAGGAGC
>NW_005357846.1:2008574-2018949 GCF_000412655.1 Myotis brandtii | reverse complement strand
AGCAGGTCGTTATCTGCCGAGGGGTCCCAGACTGCGAGAGGGCACAGGCCGGGCTGGGGGACCCCCCTCCCCCGCCCCCCGAGTACACAAATTTTTGTGCACCGGGCCTCTAGTATTTATATAATGAACCAGGAGATCACCAGTTCAGATGCTGATCAGGGCACATGCTTGGGTTGCAGGCTCCATCCCCAGTAGGGAGCATGCAGGAGGCAGCCAATTGAGGATTCTCTCTCATCATTGATGTTTCTATCTCTATCACTCTTCCTTCCTCTCTCTGAAATCAATAAAAAAAATTAAAATATATATAACATATCATCTCCAAAACTTAATATCATCTTCTAGTATCTGCCCTATAAATTGTCATCTTTTATGTAACATATTTGTTTTATAACTCAAGTTTTACACAAGCAGGTATTTCTTTTTAGCTCAGATTATGTTTGCCACATATTTTTAATATTGTTTGCATTATGTTGAAGTCAAAGGTGTAATGAAATAGCTTTCCTGCAAACTAAGGTTTAGAGATCACAGAAGACAAGAAATTAAATTATAAAGACTTGTTCAGATTCTCATTAATGCATCCATAATGGGCTAATTGAGTTAACATTGATGTAGGGAAAAAAAAATAAACACAAACTGTTAACATCAAAATATCATCTTCTAGTATCTGCCCTATAAATTGTCATCTTTTATGTAACATATTTGTTTTATAACTCAAGTTTTACACAAGCAGGAATTTTTTTTTTAGCTCAGATTATGTTTGCCACATATTTTTAATATTGTTTGCATTATGTTGAAGTCAAAGATGTAATGAAATAGCTTTCCTGCAAACTAAGGTTTGGAGATCACAGAAGACAAGAAAGTAAATTATAAGGACTTGTTCAGATTCTCATTAATGCATCTATAATGGGCTAATTGAGTTAACAATGATGTAGGGAAAAAGAAATAAACACAAACTGTTAACATCAACACACCTTTCGAGAGAGAAACCAGCAAAATACCAAATGTTATTTTGCCCAATGTTGGAGTATATGTTCTTGGAAAATGAAATACTACTGTAAGGCACTTATTCATTTATAATTTGGGCCATGAGTACTGACATATGGTATTCAGAAGTTTCCTAATTTACATAGAGAAAAATGTTTCTTATCCATGGGGCAAAATTGAGAAAATTTTGCATGAGAGATAAGGAGAGAGTATTAGTGAGGGAGATTGAATAATTGAGGGAGACATACATTTCTAAATATTCTGTAAATTGTTGATCTCAAATTAACACTTGGCTGTCTTTTAACATAATGTGTTGAGATTGAGACTAAAGAATTAAAATCAAAGAGTAAAGCCCAGAAATCCCACTGATGGCACTGCTTTGTCTCTGATTATAAAATTAATAAGTTGTATGAAAATTCTTTCCTAAAACTAATTTAAATGTAGCATTTAATTATGAAATGTCCTTTATTCCAGATGATTGTCTAAAAGTAAAATAGTGTAGGATACAGTAACAAAACAGTCAAGGAAAAGAGAGGATTATTATGGTACCCCAAATTAAAAATATATAGCATATTAATTGAAATTACATTATATCCCTAGTTTCTGTTTTAAAGTAGTTCATCTCTTCACTAAATTGCTATTGCATAATGTATAATGAGAGAAAATATAATACATTTTTTTATTATAAAAAAGAGTTTAACTTTTGGTTCTAAGGCTGCAGATAGCATTCATTTGGAATATTTAGAATGATTTACAACAGCTTAATTATTATGCTAATATCCTGTGGAGTACTGGCATTGTATATTGAAACTGAGAAAGGAAAATTTAAGGCACTTCCTGACATAGGAAAATATTGGATTACAAGAATAGTCTTGCAGGAAAAGTGAGTGATAGAAGCTTAATCACCAGGGACATACAAAAGTCAACAGTACTAAAATATTAGAAGTTTTATTTTAGGAAGCAGTTTTCTCCTGCTGGGGTGTGTATGTGGACTGAATTGCTTACTTGATCTTTCTTAATCTCCATTGGCCATTTTCATGCCTCAATTTGACTATCCAGAGCAGCATTCTTAACATTTGCGATGGTACTATTGATCTGATGCTGCCCGACTCTGACATTTGCCTACACGAGAAAAAATATGAAAACAATTTTAATGCTGCTCTCTTGATAGCTGCCAGTTAAAATACATCATTTATCTGATGCTCACCACCCCTTAAAATTACAAAATAATTCATAATAATCTGTGACCAAACATAGAAAACCAGTATATGGAACACAATTTACTTTAGTGAGTGGCTTTACATTGCAACTTTCAGATACCGTGTGAGTTCATTAAAGCAATTATGCCTTAAATTCTGGAAAGACACGACTGGTTTGGTCATGGTTAGTGTTAGTGATTTCCTGTGGTGAGGTGTTTATGATAGTAGCATAAACCCAGCATGAAGTTACATTTGCCTGGGGGCTGTTTGTAACTTAAGTGCTTGCTTTTTTTTTTTTGACATTTGTTCATATTCTTCAGGAAGAAAGTGTATTTTTGTTGTTTTCTTTGACCAATCTTTACATAAAAACAAAGGAGTAGAACCTATGAGGGAGGCTTAGAAATGAATGTTACAAATGTGCCTGCCAGAAGACATTGAATCTTGCTGTCTTTGGCCAAACAGCCTATTATTTTGTACTACATGCTCCTAATGCTGCGATGATTTAGACTTTCCTTTTCCTTAGGAGTGGTATTCTCTAAATTAATATTTCTCTGCTATAGGCCAAGAAGTCATGAAAAAAATACTGCTTTGAGAATCAAGAAATATTTGTTTGTTTGTCAAACTTCACCTGAAGATATTTTTCCATTGATTTTTAGAGAGAATGGAAGGAAGGGGGAGACAGAGAGAGAAACTTCAAAGTAAGGGAGACACATCTATTGGTTGGGGCCAGGAATCGAGCCTGCAATCAAGCTACGTGCTCTTGACTGGAGTCAAACCTGGAACCTTTTGATCCACAGGCCAACGCTCTATCCACTGAGCCAAACCGGCTAGGGTAGAATAAGGAACCTTTCAATGTTCATCTCATTGAGAACCATTTAAGCAGATAAGATACTTCCTTGCATATTAATGATATCTATTTGAGTTAAAAAGGTATGTGTATATATTGGATTTTATTCAGCATGAAGAAGTCATAGCTCTTGCTCTCTCTTCTTTGTATAAAATTTTGGATTCTGTAATGAAACCTCTAACGGTTCCACTTACATCTCTGTCAAGGATATTGCTTTTACACTAATAGCAGTACACACAGGTTGGAGAAGTTTCCTCAATACGATAGAACCAGAACTCAGCTGTTGTTGGATCTGCCTTTGAGGATCCGTACATGTGGAACACATGGGGGCTTGAGGAACTGCTCATTCTACTTTGCTCAGTTACAGTTGGTTTGAGGGTTGTCTCATCCTGACAGGTCTGCTGTTCTCATATATCACACAAATACTGTCGATGCATATAATGATACATCTTTTTAAGACAGTAATATGGTTACAATGATGTCTAGAATAAATACTCGCCTAACTCAAAGTTCAGTTTTCAAGAGTCTAAGCTGGAAAATAAGGCTGGTTTTCTGCTTTACATTTTTCCTCTTTTTCTTTTCTCCTTCTGAAAGTGATTTCACTTCATTCATTTGGACATGTTTTGAGTTCCAAATACCAAGTATAGTAAGGGAGACATTTGGTGATATCAGATGTCATGCTTTATTTACATGTATTGTCTAATCTTAAGTTAGATAAGAATACATCAATTTTTGTAGATCTTTTCACTGGCAATGTTAAATGTACTCAACAGAACAGTGAAGCTTTAAATAAGCCCTGTGACATACTTACAATCTCTGTGCTTAAAAGATTATGCATTGTAAATCTTTTGATAGAGGCCAAAATTAAATAACCATGAATTATTCAGTGACAAGCTGAAGGATTCAAGTGTAGATTGGTTCAGGGTACTATTTGTTAAAGCTAAGCAAATAAGGAAGGCTTGGCACTGTGCCCCCCTCTGTTTGTGGGTTGTGACTTTTCAAGCATTCTGAACCATGCCCTTTCCCTCAGCGGCCACTAGTGCTGAGTAGTCCAGTAACTCAGTTAAGAAAGGCAGCATAGTCTTGGAAACTTGGGGTTTTTGGACTGGACCCAGGGAAATCCCTGGGAAATAAGAAAACAGCATTGTTTACATATGAGAAAGAAGCTTATTTATAACACATTAAAGCATTTAATCCATTTTGCAAAGCATAATTAAGTAAAGTAAACACCAAATTGGAAAACAGAATAGCAAATAAATAAAAAACAGATTCAGTTCTAGCAGGGTAGTGTGCCTGTAACCTACCTTGGGGTAAACTTGCTATTATCAGATATTTGTCAAACAAGGCACAGTCGGTGGAGTCAGACAGACTTGGGTAGAATCCTACTTGGCAGCTTGCTAGTTGTGTGGGCCTGAGAAATTTGCTTAACTACTCTGAATCTCAGCGTGCTCAGGCGCTATACTGTTTAATGACAAAATGATATTTCTAAAAGTTATCCAAATTGATACCGCCTTTCCTCGCAGACATCTGATTGGAGAAGTTTGCTGTAATTATTTTTTTCATTGATTCTGAATGTCATTGCCCTCCTTTCAGAAGTACTTAAAGCAGTGTGCCTGCTCCTTCTCCCTCTGCCCCACAATCTCACTTCATTGATTTTTTTCTTTTTTGATTTTCACTGATGAGTCTACTACCAATAGTACTTCCTGGAGCAGATTTCTGAAATAAGTATCTATATTTAAGTTCTTTCTGTAGTACACGGAGTGTGAGGTTTTTCTATCCATTCAATGCATTTAATATTTTATTGAAGGCTTACTCTGTGCAAAATTTTGTGCTAAATGCCATAAAAGCAGTAAATCAGCATTGGCCATGTTTCTATTTCAAAGAATGTGTAATAAGTAATATAGTAGGCGAGTGTATAAGTAAGTAAGTATGGTAAGAAAAAAAAAGTATGCCAAAAAATAATCCCAAAGTATGATTTGATGAAATTTAGATAAGTATTTAGAATAATAATAATAATAATAATAATAATAGTTGATGTCTAGTGCTGGTTCACTCTCTGCCTATACTTTTCTAAGTATTTTGCATGTGTTAACATATTTGATTCACCTGTAAGTTGGTGAAGGTGCTACTATTATAATCTTCATTTTACAGATGAAGAAACTGAGACACAAAGAGGTTAAATGATTTTTTCAGGGTAGAGTAATGTCACAGTTCTGGAGCAGTCCCTTAGGAAAGCGTGCTTGATGCCATGGTTCTAGTCAGGCTCCTGTGCCTTCTGTCATCCACACACAGGAACCCTGTCCAGTGTGGCCACCCAAGGAGCACCATCCCAAAGTGGAACCAACTCCCTATAGTTAGGTGGAGGTTTTTATTTAGTTAATAGAGGCCCGGAGCATGGGATTCATGCACTGGTGGGGGCGTGGCCTGTGGGGATCTGACCGCTGCTGGAGCGTCGCTCATCCCAGTCTGCCAAGCAGCTGTGGATGCGCACTCTGAGCAGCTGCTCCCTGGTCTGGCATCTTCTGTGGAGCCTGAGCACTCCCCTCTCCAGGGGACCTGGTTGGGGCCGGGCCCAGGGAACATAGCACTGAGAGGCGCAGTGTAGGACTCAGTCCTGTAGTGGCCTTGAACCCACCTCCCAGCCTCTGGGGTCAGCTCTGTGAGCCTGGCAGTGGCGCTGCATGGCCTGGAGGCATCAGGAGGAGGCAACAAGGAGTGAGGAGGAGGAGCTTGTAACAGGGAGGCGACAATCTCAGCCTGAGTTCCTGCCCATTGGCCTGGGGTTTGCAGCAAGAGCAGCCGCTCATTCTGGTCAGCTGAGCGGCACTCCCACTGTGGTAGCACACTGACCACCAGGGGGAAGCTCCTGCATTGAGCATCTGCCCCCTGGTGGTCAGTGTGCATCATAGTGACTGGTCGACCGGTTGTTCTGGTCATTCTGCCATTCAGTCACTGGCTTTTATTATATAGGATAATAACAGAAAAGGACTCTTAAGTACAAGTGAGTTGTTCAGGTAGCAATTCTTAGAGAAGGTAACTTCTGAAAAATTACTGAAAGAGCAGATGAAATATTTTTTTGGTAGTATTCAATTTTCTTGATAATACATGTAATATAATTTACAATTTGATAACCCTTTTATACAGTAAACTTTTTTCAGCCATTTAATATGTTTCCCTGTATTAAGACCATAAGAACTTCATATTTTCAAAGATCATCTTAACAGGTAATAATCATTGCTGAATATAATTGATAGTAAGTAGCACTTATTAAGTGTGACCAAGCATTTAATAGTTTTTTTCTTTATCTCCTAGAACTGAAGGAAAACATGTAAATGCCTCGCCTGCTTTGGTCAAGTTTTAGAATTAATTTATTATGGAAAATTGATTGAGACAATGGAGTTGTCATATGTTACCATGTTGGTCTCAAAGGTCCAGTTAATGTTTAATAATGTTTATATACCTGACATGAAAAGCCCTGGATTGACTTGATAATGTCTAACAGCTGCTAAGATCTGGTACTTTTGTAATGGCTTCAAAGGGAGTGGATCAAAAAGGAATTCTTTAATAGAGTACTTCACACATTAATATCCTTTGGAAGAACCAGTTCAATTGACTACATTTTGTAGATAAATCCTCAAGTTCATCTAAGAAACTGATGTAACCTCTACTGTTGTTCAAATGTAACAAGGATGTAAATGAGATCAAGAATGTGTGTACTTTGCCAATTGTACATGTTAATGTATTAATATTCTCAATTCTTGTGGCTTCTAAGAATTGTTTCTGTAAAATGGTGTTAGATTAAAAAAAAAGTTTAAATGTTACACTTGTGGAGACTTTTACAGCTGAAAGCTTTTTTGTATATATTATCTCATGCAATCTTCACAGTAGCCTTGAATTACTAGAATAATAAGTACCATTATTTCTATGATAATAATAATTATTTGTAATTCAGAAAAATAAGTAATTTAACTCAAATCCAACAGCTAATAAACACAAGGCCAGGAGTAGAACCTAAGTCTTCTAATTTTCACACCAATATATTCACCACTTTGATTTTATTAGTATTCAAAACAAATAACAGCATATTATACTTAATAACCTTGAACTTCAATGTTTTCAGCTATAAAATGAAGATAATATTAACTCTCCTACTAATTTCACTAATTACTCTTAAATATGAATTAAACCTCAAACTACTAATATAAATTAATATTTCACAAAACAGTTTATAGGTCATTTAAATTTTGAGGGCTTCTTCTTTCTCTACATATATCCGTTTACTTCCAAATGGATTGCATACACTTTTTTAAATTTGACAAAGGTGCAGCGGTTTCTATGCTCATGTTCTACATGCAGTAAAGCTCCTCCAATTTAGATTTTACTTCTCATGGTGAGGACTCAAAGGAAGCGAGAGTTAGGAACCATTAGCCTGGTCCAAGGATAAGAGTGATGGGTTAGGGAGGTGTGAGTCCCGTGTTGCAGAGTGTATTCTATGCAGAAAGCCTCCTCTGAATTTCATTTCAGGCTACTTTGCCAATCTTGGGGAGAGAAAGAAGTAACAAAACATCCTTTAATTCTTATGATGTATGATAACTCTTTTTCCCTGGAGATCTGGATAGTTTCACTTTAAAAATCCAAATTCCATCATTTGCATAAATCTTAGAAAGTTTTAGGTGTTAACCTAAAACTTTCTAAGATTTATGCAAATTCATACCCTGGCCAATGTAGTTGTAACGTCATTCTTTACACCAAAGGATTCAATTCCTGGTCAGTCACATACCCAGGTTGCAGATTTTGACCTGGTCAGGGCACATGGGAGAGGCAGCCTATCAATGCTTCTCTGTCACATTGATGGATGTTCTCTCTCTCTCTCTCTCTCTCTCTCTCTCTCTCTTTCTCTCTCTATTTCTTTTTCTCCCTCCCTCTCTCAAAAATTAAAAAAAAAAAGTAAAAATAAATCTGCAAATTCTTGACCAATCATTGCTCTGGCTTCTGGCTCTATACCAATTTTCATCCTGTGTCAACCTTAATACAGAACTTTATCCCTTTCTCAAAAAATCAAATTAGTCAAGGCTTTTAGGAAATTTTTACTAGAATTAGCAGATTAACTTGAAGACGTGTGTTACTGAAAGAGGTCAGATAATACTACTCAGTCTCCTCTCAATCTCTTATTTTTTTCTTCTCTTCCTTTCACGCTCCAGTTTTTTTTGTTGTTGTTGTTTTTTTGTTGTTGTTTGTTTCTCTTTCTCACCCACTTCTGGTCTTAAGCATCTTCCCTTGTTTGAATATCTCCTTGAGATCTCGGTCTCCACCCTGATGGCTCAATAGAAATGTAACAAAATATTTCTTTCAAACCACTGCAGGGTTCTCATTGAGAAATTCAGATGGAATTTTTTTCTCAAGATTATTACTTAGTCATATCACTAAAATCTCATTTAAGACTTTGTGAGCATAAAGGAGCACAATGATTTGTACCACATGAAAGAGAAAAATTGAACGCAAACTTGGATGTAGGACATTTCCCCTCCTCCAAAGAGGTACTATTAGTTGCACAGAATTGAACAATTACCAGCAACGGCAGCAGCAGCAGCAGCAGCAGCAGCAGCAGCAGCAGCGATAAGAAACAGCCACAGTGTGGTCTAGTCCAGACCAGTTTATCATGATGCATGACAGCCAGAAAACCAGGGATTATGCAACTGGCATGAAGGAAGAGGCCAACAGCTTTCTCTTCTGGGTGTTGGGCCCAAAGCTGATATCAAGAACAGGAGACTCATTGTATCTGCCCTAGCACAGGGCCGGCGCTATCCTGTGATCTGGTGATTCAGAGTCACAGTGCCAGGAGTGGGAAAGAAGGATGCTGCTATGGGTTAGATAGGAAGATTACATCTGGTAGCACACATGAGACATTCCCTAGGGACTTCCTGAGTGAGTCAGAAGGCGTTTTGAGTGTGAGCTGGGGTTTCCACCCATGCAGTGGATAAGCCCTAGGCCTGAAAACTGTCATCCTAACTCTGCTTCTGTGACATTATTACACTCCTAAACAAACATGGGTGGTACTTGTATTGCGCCTAGCTAACAGTTAACCAAGAACCTCCTGCTCATTTCAATAAATCCTGTGCTTTCTTTCAGGAGTCACAAGTGGATTGGACCGCCAATGCCACCTTTTCCCTAACGGAGTTCAAACTCTACTTGACAGTGATTTTCTTGCAGTCTCTGAGCCCTGGTACTTTCATTGAATGGTTACAACTAAAAGAATATTCAAAATAAAGGGAAAAGCCAAAGGCATGTAAAACATTTGGGAAAGTTTAGTTATATTTTGGTACCTTGTGTGCCATTTCCGCTATCTCCTTTGTTACTACCTTGGTACTTCCTGAGGATTAAAGTTTTAAAATTGTCACCAGGAATGTTGTAATTATAGTGATACTAGTAGCTGGGGACTAATTACTCAGTTTATGAATTACCTGCCCAGCCCTTTTTCCTCCTTAATAATTCCCTTTCCAAGTTTTGGCATTCATTATTTTATGTATGACACTCACTAAATATAACAATAGGAAATGTAATAGGTAACATTTTTAGATATTTATCAGGGTCTTGGTGATTTATATACCCTATATATTTTAATCCTTAGAGCAATCCTTGAGATTATTACTTATATTAGTACCCTACTTTGTGTTTAGACCTAAGGAAGATTAAATTCTCTAATCTCCCTTAGGTAGCAAACACCAGTGCTAGGATTTTTCTGGAACCAAAAGACTTTACTATTAATTACTATGCTATATTGCTTTCACAATTTCAGTAATAAGAAATAGGAATGTGATTGTGGAGAAATAGACAAAAATTGTTTTGCATATTAAAACCTCTGGTGGTTTTGTAATTTGCCTTTAGGTAAATTGGAATTACATGTCCCAGAATTTCTTCCCTATAGGGTTGGTAAAAAGAGACATTAAAGAGATTTGGAAGGCAGAAGCAAAAGGTTAGCTATGATTCCCTGAAGGCTGGTGTGGTTAGATTCAGTGAGACAGATACAGAGGTGCTGGCTGATCTAGCTTGCCCTCATTTTCTCTAGTCTCTGTCTCCCATTCTTTCTGACTGTTTGACATTTTTAAGAGCAACATGGACTAGAGTGAAAAGAGTGGCTGCGGTAGTGGTAGTGTGAGCAAGGGACAGGACAGGGAATAGAGACATTTTTTTTTTGGTAAAAAGACCAGTTTATAGGACCTTTTAAGAATTAGGCTTTTATTAAAAACTAGAGGCCCGGTGCACAAAAATTTGTGCACTCGGGGGGGGGGGGGAGGGGGGGTCACCCAGCCCGGCCTGTGCCCTCTCGCAGTCTGGGACCCCTCGG
>NW_005357846.1:2004020-2007484 GCF_000412655.1 Myotis brandtii | reverse complement strand
CTGCAGCAAGCAAGCCTCGTGCTCGCTTCAGTGCCTGGCTGCCGACCGCCATCTTGGCTGACAGTTAATTTGCATATACTCACTGATTAGCCAATGAAAAGGGTAGCGGTCGTACGCCAATTACCATATTTCTCTTTTATTAGTGTAGATAAAACGAGAAGCCATGGGTGCTGATGGGCCTTGCTGGAGCTTTGTGAGGACCTTCATGTGATCCTGCTCATTTTTTTAAAGGCTCACTCTGGCTCTTGAGGTGAATAAAGCTGGGACACAGGTAAAGCTGGAGGTACCGCTTAATATGGGGAATGCTCAGCATGCAGATGGCATTTAAAGTCAAGGGACAGGATGTGATCACTTGGGGAATGATTATAGGCAGAGTGAAGAGGTAGGAAGGCGGCCCTGGGGCACTCCTCTTGTTATGAGGTAAAGACAAATCAGCAAAAGAGACCTCAGGAACATGCTGTGAAGCAAGAGAACCAAGATAATATGATGTTCTGAATGACAAGTTTCCATGAAGGAGAGAGTGATCAGCTTGTTAAGTGGTGCCAATAAATTGAGTACGATGAGTAGCAAGAATTGCCTGAAAATTAATCAGTTGCTTACTATTAAAAATGAGCCAACATTACCAAAAAATACAAGAATGAGACAAAATGTAACAAACAGTATTATTATTTCTTCCTATAAAGCCCCAACACCTCCCTCTGATCAACCTCTATTTATCTGGAGATGTCAATTCAGAGAGGATATACCTACAAAACCTTTCCAATTCTTGTTGGTAGAATAGTTCCACCACCCTGTGTTCTCCAAGCATTTTCTTCATGGATCCGTTGTGACATTTACCACAATGAATTACAGTGAACATTTAAAATATGTCTTTCTCTTATTGCAGAATATAATCTTTTAAGAAGCATCATCTCTATATTATCTTGTATTCTCAGAGTCTGGCACATAAAGGGTTACCAGATGAATGAATGTGCTCATATATGATGGAAAAGGTTAAATGGAGATAACATTTATGGTGTACCTAATATATGTTAGTCATCTGGCATGAAAGTTGATATTTTGACAGTAAGTCTTTCCATTATTGATCTAATCACCTAATTTCAGCCACCTTTTATATATTAGAACACTCTTGTTCATAGCATTAAGCATACTCACACACACGCTCGCGCTCACACACACACACATACAGTAACATATACATAGGGAGAACTGGAATTTGAAACATATCTGACCTCAAGAGGAATGAATATACAGTACTTTCCATTCTTGATGTCAATATTAGGATGGCTATTTATCCTAAAGATGCATACATACCAGCTCAGCCCCTTAGTAGACACAGAGACATCACCTTGGTCATTATCATCATTTGCAGAAGCAGCAGCATTAACCTTCTCTTCTTTAAAATCCTAACCTTTATATATGTTTATGCTAAATGCTTTTTAATGGATATTTTTTAAAAAGTAAAAGGTATCAAGCCTCAACTTTCTTTCCCTTGTCAGCCAGCCTGCAACTTAAATATCTTTGACTATTCTGCCTTGTTTCCCAATTCTGTTTTATTTTCACATAGAAATAGCCCAAATTTCTTATATTTGTACTAGAGGCCCGATGGCATAAAATCTGTGCAAGAGTAGGCCTTCCTTCTCCTGGCTGCCGACACTGGCTTCCCTTTAGCATTCAGGACCCGGGCTTCCCTCTGGCCTCCTGCAGGCACCCGGGATGTGGGCTTCCTTTGCAGACCGGGCTTTGTACGGGTACGGAAGGGCATCTGGAAGGACATCCGGTCTAATTAGCATATTACACTTTTATTATTATACATTGCCCTCCATATTGGATGCTGTAATGAGCCTCCAGGCCATCCTCGAGACTTCCCTCAGCTGCCAGATCGAAGCCTTCAGGTGGCAGCCTTTTACAGGTTTGGCTAGATATGCAATTGAGAGAGATGCCTTGTCCAAGGTCACACCCCCTTCCCGGAGTTTTTTGTTTGTAGTGATTGACTGAAGACAGGGAGATGTAAAGGTCCTACCCTCGCACTTGAACTTGGACAACGCTGCGTGGTCATCACATCTTCAGAAATTCCAGGACTGAAAACTGTGTTGAGACTGCATTTGTGCCTCATTTTCTCCCTCTACCCAATAATGTTTCCTACCCCCCCTCTCCTACCTACCCTCCGGTTTCACCCACTCCCCTCCCTTCCTCTCCCCTTCCCTTCCTTTCTAAAAGGCAGCTCCTAATAAGCTTCCTCCTGCTTGTTCATCTCTATCTAAGAGCCCAAATCCCAGGGAACTCAACCTGTGACAACCACTTTAAGTTTAAATGCTTTTATTCCATTCCAGTGTCTATAATCTCAACAGTTGTGGTGGAATAGTGGAGTCAGAGCACACGGGCTAAAATTCCATGTCTACCATTTACTAGCTATGAGACATTAGCAAGTCACCTAACATCTCTAAGCCTCAAATTCACACAGAAAATGTCATTAGAGTTCATTCATAGATTAAACAAGAAAATGCAGGTAAAACTCTTAGTTTTAGCTTAGTGACTAGCACATAGAAAGCTGTTAATATATGAAACATATTTGATTATTATTAAAGGAGACATCACACCGACTCTGAAATCTTGACCAAAGTCAATTGAGGTGACCATATCTGACTTAATTTTACAAAGAAGAATGAAATAATTTAAGATGTACAGTTAGCTGGGGCTCAGTTGAAACTAAATGCAGGTCTCAATTCTGCTGCGTCATGCTGACTTTATCTTTTTTTTTTTTTGGAGGATACAGAATTCTTTTTATTTATTTTTTTATTGATTAAGGGATTACATATGTGCCCTTGTCCTCCCATTGCCCCCACCCGCCTCCCCACTCATGCCCTCACCCCCCTGGAGGCTGTGTCCATTGGTTAGGCTTATACCTTTTAAACAAATATCTTGGGACCGTAAAAACAGTACTATATCACACCAGGAGTATTTCACGCATGTATACTTATGAACCTTCAGATTTCAGAAGTGACTTTAGTCATCCTTAGATTATAAATATAAGAGACTAGAATCAATCAAGATTCATAATTCAAAGGCAGTTTTGGAAAATGCACATTTTCAATGATCTCTGATTCCGATTCAAATAACATAGAAACGAAAGGCCTGGGGCCCTTTGGCTAAAATTTATTCTATATATCTGAAATATCTTCAGGATATGATTTAGATTTACTAAGAACCTTTGGCTGACCCTGGCCAGTGTGGCTCAGTTGGTTGTGCTGTACACCGAGAGGTCATTGGCTCGATTCCTAGTCAGGGCACATGCTGGGGGTTGCTGGCTTGATCCTTGGTAGGGGGAATGCAGGAGGCAACCAACTGATCGATGTTTCTTTTTTAAATTTCTTTATTGATTAAGGTATTATATATGTGTCCTTATCCCCCCATTTCCCCCCCACCCCCCGTCACTCATGCCATCACCCCACTGCTGTCTGTGT
>NW_005357846.1:1981851-2003876 GCF_000412655.1 Myotis brandtii | reverse complement strand
CTTATGGCCATATCCACCATCTTGTGTTCATAAGATAATGGAAGTCTTTCTGCTCCTCAGAGGTAAATTATGTTTTATTTTTTCCCCAAAAAATTAAGGCCAAGAAAAATCAGTTTTAAGGTGAATATTACCAAAGACAGATAAAAATTACCTTACATTGTGTGGATTCTAAGGATTTGAGTCACAATTATGACATAATAATAATAAAGTTTACATTTTTTTACCTTGCTTTTTTTAGTCAATATTTAACCAATTGACAGATATTTATTGAGCACCTACTATACACTCAGCAATATATATTCTTCTTTATTTTCTGGAGGAGTAAAATAAACCCACTGCATTAAAATTTGCTACTGTATATGCTACTAAAAGCTGATAGCTCAATTGATGTTTCTTTCTTTTCAGGTTTAACCCATTGGAATTAATAATTATTCAAAATGTGTGTATATATATATATTTTAGGACACCCTATAGTTACACAAGTATAAGTTCAAGAAGTAGTCATCACAACATTGCTATGTATTAACTTAAATAACCTACATTTTATCAAAACCCACTTCCCTTTATTAATACTCACTCAAACAGCTTATCTAGATATTAACAGTATTAAACATATAATTGATATGACATTTACTGAAAATGGCCAAGCATTTAATCGACTCCCTAATACTTAAGACTCATGTTAAATATTGTAGAACATATATTTTCCAAATATGTTTAAGCTTTATAATTCAATTAACAGTAAATATGATTCACATCAACGTGTTGTCACAGGTGACTGGCATTTTGATGCTCTCATTTCTGAATACAGAGCAAGATATACTGACCCTATTACAGAGAATAAATATCAATAAAACAGCAGGTCTCTGATAAACAGATATAATTACCAGAAGGATCTGCCTATTTACACATCAGGCTTGCTGTCTTCATATATCTTATCTTGCTACATAATTATCAAATAAAGCAGTAATGCCAGAATAAGTAATAGCAATCACACAGAGTACTGCATGGTTAAATATTTTCATCTTGGTTGGAAGGCATTTAGTATGTATTATCTAACAAAGAATTACTCTGCATCTCTAAACAGTGAACTGGTAACAAACCGATGTCTGAAACACCAAATCAGCAGCCAGTGAGAGGACATCTCTTGTGATTCTTAGAGATGTTTTCTAATTTAGCGACTGAAAAAAACACACACAAATAACAACAACAAACAGAGCTGTCAGAGCTGTCAGTTTAGCGACTGAAAAAAACACACACAAATAACAACAACGACAAACAGAGCTGTCAGTTTTTTTAAAATATATTTTTATTGATTTCAGAGAGGAAGAGAGAGATGGAAACATCAATGATGAGAGAGTATCATTGATTGGCTGCCTCCTGCACGCCTCACACTGGGGATCGAGCCCACAACCGGGCATGTGCCCTTGACTGGAATCGAACCTGGGGCCCTTCAGTCCCCAGGCTGACGCTCTATCCACTGAGCCAAACCAGCCAGGGCAGAGCTGTCAATTTTAAGACATGGTGGTTTTCATCTTCTCTTTTAGTTTGGGGAGGTTTCCTTTTGTAAAAATCGGAAGTGTTTAAAAGAGTGAATTCGGCCCTGCCACAGGCCTTCTTTTGCTTTTCAGGCAAGTATCCCCGTATTCTTTTTCTTCCAGGGATGTGATGGGCACACCAAGAGCAGTTTCTTGCTGAGCTGTGCAGCTCCTACAGATGAGGACAGCAGGAGAGCAGGCAGAGAGCCAAGGCAGGGAGCGAGAGGGGCTGAGATCACAGCCAAGGCTGCAGAAGGCGATCTGCTACATAACAGCAGAAAAAGGCGGACGCCTGCTCTGAGCCCTAAGAAGCTCCGTAAGCCTGCTGGGTTGGGCACTGGCCCTCAATTGACCTGGGCTTTTATAGACCAGGAAAGACTTTTTTTGAGACGCCTGGTTTTGAGTCACAACTTTGCATCCTAATAGGCTTGGTAAAGCCACCCTGATAGAAATAGCGTGCAGGTGTATGGGGATGTTTGGATTGATTGATGGGTTCTTCCTTGCTGCCATTCAAAAGATGCTTTCTCATTGGATGAGATTTTGGCCTGTTTCTCTCAAAGCCTTTTTTTTTTTTAAATCTGTTTTGTCCTTTAGGATTAGAGCTACTGTCCTTCAGGCTGAGCAAGATGGAACATTTCAGTGTCACTCACCAGTCAGTCAAATTGTGACAAAGGGCAGTCCCTTCCTGTCAGGATCTTGAGGAGGAAAGGAGGGGGGCTCTCAGCAGGAGCGCTCTTTGCAGCACTTAACGTTTTGGGTCCTGAAAGGAAAGAATGGGAAGGAGCAGGAAATTGGACTTAAGTCACCTCTAAATCAGTACAGAGTTCAGTCCTCCTTGGTGTTTGTTTATAAAACAGCTCTCTAAGTAATTCACACTCTGTTTCCCATTTAACCTCCCGGACACATGGCGTTCAGCCCTCTGAGATTCTCTGCAGTGGTTCACGAAAGTGCTGAGTTTGACACCGACAGAAAGGAATTTGGGGTCAGAATTAGTGTTTTAAACTGAGGCCTTGGGGATTTATAAAAGATGTTTCCGATATGCTAAAACAGCTGGAGGAGCCTCAGAGATCGGTAGTGTAAGCGAGGGTTTCCCTAATTTGTATTACAGGTGAGGAAAAGCAGGCCTGAAAAGGTTGGCTGACTTTCCCCTGCACCTTGAGAACTTGCGATAACATTTTGCAGTCCCTGCGGCAGGAAACTACTGAAGGAGAGAGTAAACCCTCCAAGCTCCCAGACCACTCCCAAGTTGGAGTTGCACTTGGTGGGAAGATCCCTGGTCTCTCCCCATCCCAGCTGAGGGTATTTCAATGTTCACCAGATAAAAAGAGACATGCAGGTCATTAGCCCAATTTTTCTCTGTGAGGGTGGAGCTGGGATTGGCTGCTGAGCTATTCTGATGACCCAGAAATTACATGTATTCATTTCTTTTCTTTTAGATGAAAGCATTTCTATTCTAGTTTTCCTATGGCTCTTTTTCAAGAGATGAGAGGGGGGAAAAGTCCCACATTTTTCCTAGCAGACTCTCCTTTTCTATTCTCAGTCTTTTATAATCTGTCTTGATTCTCAGCCAGTACCTTACTTATTTTTTTTTTTTTGACTTTGTGCCTTTTAATCACCTAAGGAATCTGACTCAGTGTCTTTCTGTATGAATCACAGGCTACTCCTCCCTCATCTATGTCTCCAAGGAGAGGGAGGGGCTAGGAACCTTTTTCCATGTTGGCTCTGCCCTGACAATATAACTTCCTTCTCTCCCAGACTTCTATTGGGCTGTTATGCATTCCTGAGGGTGTTTTTTTAAAATTTCACAACAGGAAACTACTTTAAGAAATTATCTTATTGTTAAGAGTTAAGTTGTACACAAATGCACACAAATATGTGTATAAATGTACATACCTAAATAAATATATACCATATAAGATTATGAAAACTTTTCTTTAGGTATTTTTAAAGTGCAATAAATACAATTTTTAAAAAGTAAGACCATTCAATTGATCTTTTTAAAGAATTTTTCTTCATGAATTGGCAGACAATTGTATGATTAAATATTTTCTACTTGGGCCATGCCATACTCAAAGTTCTCTTTGTAACTACACTTTGGCATAATAGAAGTAAAAATAAATACAGAAAAATAAAGAGCAATCTACTAATGCCTGATGAAAGTAATTCAAATATAAAAAATGTAGGTGGAAGGACTAGGACCACACTTGGTCCCATTGTAGTTCTTAATTATGATTTTGACTATGGGCCCCTGAATCATGGACAGATTTCTTTGGGACAGGAACATTTCCTGATCAAATTTCCTTTTTTTCTTTAAAAACAATTTTTCTGTTTTTCATCTCATACTCAAATACCTTCAGTTTTGCCAAATGTCTGAGGTTTTATATAAAACAACGGATTTGACAACCCATAGTCTTTTTTAAGTTGGCATTTGTAGCATCTCTGACAGTGCCAGGTATTGGGTTGTTTGGAAGGTTATGCTGTTTTTTCATTTTTCACAAAAATACGTAAGTGATAAGAAATGCATAGTTAGAAACAGCCGTCACAATAAAAATATCACTTTCTTCTGACATTGCCTGCTTACTCCGTTGATTTGTACATTTACCCATGAATCTCAGTATATGAAATTTCCAACATAGAAACTAAAAGCACAACTCTAACTTCTACTTGCTTCAAAGATTCAGCAAGAATCCTAATTCTGAAAGTCTTTGTGTTATTAGTTTCTTACTCCTCTCTCAATGCATATTAAGCAATTATGGCACCAATAGTGAGAAAAGAAAGGCAGATATATTCTGAAAAAGACCAAAGGGACTAAGAGTGAAGGAAAAGAAGCAGTACTCTCGCATTGCATTATGCAAGAGAATAAGGACCTAAAACCTACTGTATCACACACACACACACACACACATTTGTATTAGAATCACAGACTTATTATTTCTGAAGACATATAAATTCCCAGATCCTTTTTATGTATCATATGGGATGATCCTCAAAACAATCACAAGAATACAGGGAACTGCAGAGTATTTCATGTTTTCACATTTCATCCTTCAAATTCATCAGATTCCTGGGCAACAGTTCTGTCTTCAGAAGCTTTTAAGTGGTTCATTCACTTGTTAGAATGAATTCTTGATTACAGATTATGTATTAGGACTATGCTCTAGTAAGGATTTAATGCAGAGCTTCTGCCCTTAAGGAGTTTACAGAGTGGTAGAGGAGATATGTATTCATCAAATAGCCATATGTCAAATTACAACCTGACAAAATGCTCTGGTGGAAAGAAACATTGTTTTTGTGTGCCTAATATAGACTGAACAAAATGAGGTGGTAGCATGACAAAAGGTTCCTTGAAGAAATCCTAATTGAGGTGTTATCTAAAGAATGGGTAAAGTTAACTAGGTAACGAGGGAGTGATTAGCTGTCCAGAAAGAGGAAATAATGTGGGCAGTGGCCCTTTGGTGAGAGGAAGCATGGCATATGCATGTAACCAAAAGAGGGGTCATGATGGGGGATACATAAACAGAGTAGGAGATGATGCTGATGAAATGTGAGAGTTAAGCAAGTGCCTACCAATAAAATTACTAGTGCTATATATGTGGGGTGCAGAAGGGTAGACAGAGAAAAGCAAGATCAGAGTGGAACTAGGTTGGTGGTAGTAGAAATTGAGAAGAGGGACCTGATGAAGGATACATAGAAGCATATTTGGCTGGACTTGGTGGATGGGGGAAAAGAAAGAACAATGGGAAACTCCCAGCTTCCAGGGATGAGTAATTCAGATCCTCAGAAGATAACAAAATGTAGATTTCATGTGAGAAAAGCAATTCTGAAGGTTACAATGATGATTCAGTTCTGGAAATGGTGTGTTAAAGATGGTTAGCAGACTTTATGATAATGAATCTAAACATCTGGAGAGACTGTGCTGTAAATATACATTTGGGAATGTTAACATATAAGTGCTATTTGACAGCTTGAAGAATGGATAAGATTTTCTAGTGAAAGTGTGTCCAATAATAATAGTAATGGACCAAGAACAGAATCCTGATGAATACTAACTTTTAAGGAGCAAGTAGAGAAACAGAAGCCTATGAACAAACAGTCTGATTTTTTTTAAAGAGAGGAAATAGTAAATAAAGGAGGGTGATGATGAAGTTCATGGCAGTGAGGTAAATACAATGTCAAATGTAGCAGAGGTCTCCTTTAAGATCAGGGAATTAGAGGATTTGGCAATCAGAAGATCATTAATGTCCAGAATGAAAGAAGTAGAGCGATAATGACAGAAGTCAGATTACATTGGGTGGGGAAGTGAAGGCCAAAAGGATGAGACATAAAAGATAAGAGAGTATGTTGGATGCAGGATCAAAGGAGAGTGGTGTTGCTAATGATGGGAGTTCTATATGTATGTGTTGGATAGGAGCCAATGGAAATCACAAGGTTGAAATTATAGAAGGGAAGGGATATAATCGAAGAATCAGGGAACTGGAGGGAAACAGGGGATCAGGTCAAGAACTCAAGATATGGGTTGATGTTGAGTAGGAGTGAGGGCATCTGTTCTTTGGGGGTAGAGAAAAATAAGTTACGTCTGGATTATTAATAGTTTGCTTATTCCTTTTCACTGGGCTTCCTCCCACTAGGCAGGCTTTTCTGCTGGAAAGGCTATGTAGATTTCATAATATTCTATAACACAAGAGATTACAGGGAGGAAGGCAGAGCAATGTGGTGTCATTGAAAGAATATAGTCTTAGAGTATGAACATAGTTCACATTTGAGATCCTTCTTTCCTATCTTTGTGACCATACATGCATGGACAGGTACATACATGCACATATATACACACACCTTTGCATCTTGTGTTATTTTCTTGTGGGATAATGTTACCTTCCTCACAATTTTGTATTTTGGATTAACGAGGTAGTATACTTCTTTGTTATAACAGCCAATATTCAATCAGAAAAACAGAAGTCATTCAGAATATTTCTAACAGAATGAAATGAAAACAAGAAATTGGTTACATAGGTGCCGGGAGAGCTGAGAGGCTAATACAGGGATGATTAAGCAACTTAAAAATTAGACATTAGAGGGAGTCACAACCACCTTTTTCCTACAAGAACAAAGGAACAAACTGGCTTTGCTGGAGCTTCCGGTGCAAGGCAACTTGGTAAAAAGTGAAACCAGGCAGGGCCCACTCAGCAGTATCTGGGCCTCTGAGGGAGAGGCTGGCTCATGAAACCTGGAACAGAAGAGGAGGCTCAGATGCTGCTAAAAATGCCAAGAAAAGGATGCTAGCCTTCTAGCAGCGCTTCCTCTTGGCCAAACCTACAGGGAAGCCAGAGGAAAAGAAAGCCTTGGAAATGAAATTTTCCCATGAAACCGCATAGCAGCAGAAAGACAGAGAAAGCATCAGAGAGCAAAGCAGACACATGGCAAATGGCAGGCATGCTAATTTATCTAACAATGTTATCTAGCATAGAGTAAGCACTTCATACATGTGATATTCTTTGGTTATATCAATGTTATAAAAAACAGAGATGGCACTGGTTTGTCAAAAGCCAAGATGAAACACAAAGTCAAAGAATCATTTAGAGTAGCTGCTATAACAACTGAGTTGACTTTTGCTCCTGTTTTTACAGCGGAGCTGAGATGGCTTCTGGGTATTCAAATATTTGCAAGACTCATTCCATCACATAGTGGCAGACTTATTTGAGGGGAAACTTTCTGAGTACTTTAGGAATATTTTAATCATCTCTTAAATTTTACAAAAATCACTGGCACTGCCCAACTCCTCACGTTTTATGAGTAGGAAGTAGGTGACGTCTATTCCACTTTCTGGCTCTGGTACCTCATGGCTATTAATATAATATCATCACTACCAGCACAACAGGATGTACTGCTCGGAGGATCTTGTCTTTGAAGTGAAATGAAACCCTAAAGCTTTCATTTGCTTAATGAAAACCTCAGCCAGAAAGTTTTCCTGTTTCTGATCACATATGGAATCTTCTAAGCTCGCTTTGGCTTGGGACACCAGATGCTGGTCCCACACATGGCATTCTCCTCCAAATTTGGAGCAGGTGCCAATTATCAGAACAGGAAACAGATATTCAATCCAAAGAAAATTCCCCTCTTGGTTATATAAGAAAGCCAGTTCAGTGCTAAATTATAGAAGGATCCTTATTAGTTTATTGCCCTAAGTACCAATCTAGGTAGGTTTTTGTCTTCTCCTTGGCCTATGACTTCTTGAGAACTTGGGCATAAACATTCAAATCTCACATAAGAGGGCTTTATATAAATAGGAATGTCATTTTCCCCAAATCTAAATGTGGTTTTCATTAAAAAGCAACATTAGATCCACACTAATAGCCAGCAGAGTATGAAGAAAAATATTCCAAGTGGGTCTGAGAAAATGGGCACCGACACAGATGTTTCTGTGTGGGAGCCCCTGCCCTTCCTCCCTTCCCCAAATATACAACACTGAATGGTGGCTGTCGGGGTCAGAGAGGAGGAAGTTCTCAGATGCCAGTGCAAAGCAATAATCTTCAAGTGGATGCCAGGCCGACAGGGATGTGGTGTTAGTTACAAGGAAGTCAGGAGGCCAAGACTGAGAGTCAAGGAAAGTTAAAAACAAAATCAGTATGAGGGGAAGGGTCACAGAGGGAAGCAGAGATGAGAGTCAGAAGGAAAACATCTGTAGGCATTGCAATAGCTAACAGGGAGGGGGAGAAGGAGGAACAAGCACTTTTTTCTTCCCTTTCTGTTGCATACGGCATGGTTTTAATATCCTCCCATTTTCCTTAAGACTACTAAGGTGTGGATAGGAGTGACTCTCTCTAAATTGAGGGTCACTAAACAAATGTTAACACTCACTTACTCCTCCAGTGCTATATCCTTACTGCTTTTACCCGACATTCCGACCCCACCCAAGTTCAGCGCCTGTTTGGTCCTCATGTGCTTGGCACAATAGGTAGGGAGCTCATTCTCATCTGCAACTTGCTCCGCTGCCTTAAGATGACATCAGTTGTTATTGTCTATTATTTCACTCAAATTGGATTTGTGTTTGCTTACTTCTCAGATGAATTTGGATAAATGAATAAATTAATTATTTTGTGGTATTTTTAAAATCTTTTATTTTGCCCAGAAGTAGAGAAATGAGTTACACCTTTGTTTCATAGCACATCACAAAGTCAAAGAATCACCTTTTTTAAAAAAAAATATATTTTATTGATTTTCTACAGAGAGGAAGGGAGAGGGATAGAGAGTTAGAAACATTGATGAGAGAGAAACATCGATCAGCTGCCTCCTGCACACTCCCTACTGGGGATGTGACCCCAACCAAGGTACATGCCCTTGACTGGAATCAAACCTGGGACCTTTCAGTCCGCAGGCCAACGCTCTATCCGCTGAGCCAAACTGGTTAGGGCAAGTCCTCTCCTTTTATTTGATTTTAGTTATTCCATTTTCCCCCTTTATCCCCCTATTCCTACTTTCATCCTTCCCTCTTCCCATAGGCACCCACACTAACATATTTGATTTCAGTCTTTTGATATGACTGTATCCTTATAAAATAGGTAGAGGTGTTAGGGTATTTTAAGTATAAATCATATAATGCTGTAAACTTCTTTCATTTCTTTTCCCCCCACTCCATACTGTATTTATAAGATCTGTGCATTATGCTATATATGCACTTATGTATTTATTTTCAACTATGGCATCATAATCTACAATATTTATCTATCACATTTTAGTTGTACAATCCTGTACCATTCTCTTATTCCTAGGCTTCCTCAAAGCCTCCTTTTCTGTAAAAACTCATGATTTATAGTCCCACACATGTGCCCTTGGGGATCAATGTGAGAAATCCTCTGGGAAATATACCCAGGATAAGGATGGCTGAGATGTTGGCTATATGCACACATTTATTCTCCTCATTACTATCAGATTGTAAAGCAAGTATTTTACAATTCTTCTGGCCATCTGGTTTCCATTTGACCTCCAAGCCATACAAAAATCTCAAATCAATACTCCTTAGCCTCATCTCTCATTGTTCCAAAATTTCCTGTGTAAATTTGTTTCTTCCCACCTGTCATTTTTCGTAGAACCACATTATGGCCTGTGGCCATTCTGCTGCATCAAACATATGTCTGTGCTTACTTTAGAAACATTTAAGTTACCTTTATTAGAATTCATATGGATTGGAATACCACAAATACGACTTTTAAAGCCATCACTAACTTGATCATTAAACATTTGAATTCACAGCATTTCGAGTCCTACCTGGAGTCCCAAGTGAGATGTCCTTCATGCTGTGGAATGTGGGTAAAAATTCAAGGTAATTTTAAGGTTTTCCAGTTCTGCAGGGAACCCTGCACTGATTCTCCTAGAGTGAATAGTCACAACCTCTTAAGAAGATCAAACAGAGTCACTTCACTAGCATAGCAAAGGAACAAAAACCATGAAATATGATTCTTTCACAAATGGTTCTGGTAAGACATTTTATATTACTTCCGAAACCCTTTCCCTTTAATACTCTTCAACTGTTGGCATTGTTTGATGGCAAGAATAAATCTTCATTTTCCTAAGCAGGAAGGCTCTGAAACATAGGGGCGCCCCCATCATGGTTTGCCTCCTACCGCACTGACTGATCCTTCTCAGCTGTCTTTGCTGGGAACAGCCACTGGCCTCCTGGGCCCTTCTCTTTCTCTACACCCTCCCCTTAGCCTAATGTGACCTCCTGAGTTAAAGCTGCCCTACTTAACCAATGTAAAGTAGTCACATAGCCTTCTCTCTCAATATATATATTCCCCCAAAATGGGACATTATAAAGGCAGTGTTTATTAAAACACATTTCATTTTCAAAATGTACTAGAATCTAGCTATCACTGTTAAAGTATATATACATTTATGAGAGAGGACATATTACAGCATCCACTTCCCATAGAATACATATTCCACAAAACAGGATCCTTATCTTCCTTGTCAACCACGATATCCCCTGTATCTAGAACAGTACACTTGATGCAGGTGAGAAGGGGCAAGATGGCCAGGACTATCCTCCTATGCTTTTGGCTTTATAGGGCAAGGGGAGAGAAGAGCAAGCCGCATCCTTGTGTGGATTTTCAATGAACTATGAACCCTCTCATGAATAACTGTGGTCATACATGCCCTGAAATGAGACCAATCAGGTTATTCTTATTCTTCTTGAATAGATGCAAGAATGGGAGGGTAGAACAGGTGATGAAAAGGCCCTCCTTCTCATATGCTTTCTTTGAATCTCCATATTTTACTGAATTCGGCTCATTGTCTGCTCTCCAGTTATCACTTTGAACTGTTGAGAAGAAAAGGCATAGACATTTTTAAAGAGTACTCTACAGTATTAAAATACTTTTACCACACAATGATTTCTTTAGAGTTACCTATACCTTTGTGAGGTAGACAAGAAAAATACTATTGTGCCTATTTCAAGGATTATGAAACTCTTGATCCCATGCTCAGGAAGTTTTGCCACAGCCATTAGCCACCTGCAAACAAGTTTTGTCTCCTCTTTTCCCCCGCCTAATCACATCTTGCTTAAAGCAAGTCAAAAAGATATTAGGATCGATATAAAAAAAGGGTCTTATATTTGATGTATTAGTTTTTATAGTGGATCTTATTAATTACTTGAGGCTTTGCTAATTTGGCTTATACAAATAAATCTTCCCAAAAGCCCAAACCCCAATGAAGTTTCTACCCTCACGTTCTTAGAAAATTTTTATTAAATCCTAACCTAAATTTTGTAATGCTGTCATATTCTGGTTCTCATTATGGAATCTTAGGAAACTAAGAAGAAGAGAGAATTTAATGTTTCTAGCATTCTACTTTTCTACTTTATCACTGGTGAGAGGCAATTGAGAGGTTCAGAAAAAAATAAAAAGCAAAGTATAGTTGACCCTTGAACAACGGATGTGAGGAGTTTCAACCCCCACACAGTAAAAATTCTCCTATGACTTGTCTTTCCTCATTATCCATGAATTCATAACATCAGATCAGAAATACTATTGCTTTTCATTTATAGTTGATTGAATCCCTGAATGTGAAACCTGGGATATGAAGGGCCGACTGTATATATTTATTGAAAAAACAACCTGCACATAAGTGGATGCACGCAGCTCAAAATGGTGTTATTTCAGTGTCAACCGTAACACTTCTCTGCGAGAGAACAGCATAACATGTATAGGAGTTTATAGTTTATGTAGTCATGGCTGGATATTTTAAACTTTACATTTTCTTAGGTTATGCAGAAAGTATAAAAAATCATTCAGAAATGTTGTCTACAATTTGCTCAGAAAAAGTTCAACATCCTTAAAGTAATTTTCTCTCTTCCCTGAGAGGGAAATTTGGTACTTCCAATTCTGCATATGGAGGTCCTTAAAACACAAAAATCCTGTCTCCTTAGCATGCATATTAAATACCTTTTAGTGAGGTGTGCATTAAGTTGCTTGATTTTAGTCGAGATTTGAGTTTGTGCTAGTCTAGGCCACATTTCTTGGCTCAAACTGAAGTGAAGGCAACAGGGAATGTGCTTTATCCCTAAAGGATATTACTGTGTGAGACACCCAATAAAAGTTCAATTTATTTAATACTTGCAGCAAGTCAACACTTTTATGATTAATATGGCTATTGACCACAGACTTTTTATATACAATTTCAAGTTTGTGTTTGAAGATCTCTATAAATCATCTAATTTCATTGAGTTTGGGCCCTTGTCTATGAAACTTTGGTTCAGTTTATTGAGTTGCACAAACAGATTTGCCATAAATAATAAAGTTTTATTTATGGCTTTCCCCCACTCCACTTAATAAAATGTAAAAACAAATGATGGAATAAATTTGGAAGAGTAATAGGACAAACCGGATAAATTTTTACTCATCTAACTAACTAAAATAGCTGTACAGAGTGACTATATTTTATACTGGCTTATTAGTGTGTGTGTGTGTGTGTGTGTGTGTGATGTATGGTGAATGGTGTTTGGTTTATTCGACACAAAGCTGTTCAGTCTTATTATATGTGGATAGATCGCATGTATTGCTGATTATTTACCTTCCAAGTTTTCTCTTTTTAATCTGATTAATTTGTGATTTTTTAAAATAAATCTTTATTGTTCAGATTATTATACTTGTTCCTCTTTTTTCCCCCCCATAGCTCCCCTCCACCCAGTTCCCACGCCACCTCTGCCCTTACCCTCCCACTGTCCTCATCCATAGGTGTACGATTTTTGTCCAGTCTCTTCCCACACCCCCCACACCTCTTTCCCCCCCGAGAATTGTCAGTCCACTCCCTTTCTATGCCCTTGATTCTATTATATCCACCAGTTTACTCTGTTCATCAGATTTTTTTGTGATTTTTTTATTGAGATCAACTAAATAAATGCCTGAAGGAGGACTTCATTTAATGGTTCTATCAAAAACTACCTTCAACAAGAATGCCTTCCTCTGTGTAATTAGCATTCTCTTTGGCTATGCACAGAGCTTAGAGACAGACACACAGAGCACCACAGGGATGGTTGAAGCAGGTAAGAATAGTCAGCCTTTCCCACCCTGCTATTTACTATTACATTGTGAGAAAGCCGCATGTCAGAAACAAGTGTCTTGAAAATTAAATCATAAATGATTTAATTTTAAGGAAAATACATGAAAGCTCTTTGCACCTGACTAGTCTCATTGGGTAAAAAATAAGCAATGTAGACAATTTAGAAGGGAAAATCTATGTCTAATAGTTTTGATTTGGAGTTACATTAGCTTAGATGAATGAATATTATATTTCAATGTGTCTAGTGCAAGACTGATATATGGGAAGATTAAATAAATATTTATTGAATGTGCATGTGTGGCTTTGTCATTATTTATAGTCAACTTCCAGTCATTAGGTTTCCAAATAGCAGCTCATCACCCACACTGTATACTTGAAGAAGTGTGCTGACCTCACTGTTTCTTATTTTGGTGTTTGCTCCCGAATGCCCTAGAAGATGAGCTTTGTGTTTTATTTACAAAAAGAAAAGTCTTAAGGTCATCCAAATCACTGTGATTCAAATAAGAGACCTCTCATCTGGATTTCTCTTCTGTGTAGACATCCCTTCTCTTCAGAGTTACCATGCAAATTCTCCATGCATGCACACGATGTGTACCGCTCTCAGAGTGTTGCTGGACTTTTGGCCACCAAGGGGCTAAGTGTGATATTTTTGTTCCACAGAAGAATATCTCTTACCTGAAGCAAGGGCACGACTCTTTCCTGGTCACCTTCTAGAAATAAAAAAGTTTTGAGAAGGGAAATAAAACCACCATTGACTCATTAAATTCTCCCATAGGCCTATGAAGGAGAAAGGGTAAATGTTATCATCTCCAATTCACAGGCCAAGAAACTGAGTCTAAAGAAATTAAGTAATTTTATAAAGTCACACCTCAGTCAATTTATCAGTTAGGCTCCAGGCAAGATAGAGATGGCACACACACACAAACTGGGCAATTAGGGAGAACTTAATAAAGGGGCAATTTACAAAGGTGCAGGCAAGGTTTAGGAAAAGTAACAAGAATTGTGTATATTGCTGTATATTGGGGCTGGTAATAGCTGAGAACTATTTCCATCCCTTAACCCGAAAGCAGAAAGATAGGCTAAGTGACCTTCAGTAAAAGGCCACAGTCAACCCTATTACCCGAAGAGGAGGAAGGGAAAGGAATGAAACCCTGGCCCTGCTTATCTTCTGCCTCCTATTAGCCAAAGTCAGAGGAAAATGAGCCTAAAAATGCAGCCCATCTACGTCTAGGCTCTTGGAACTGGGGGCTCAGTTGGCATTTAGTTTTCTATTACATGTTGTCATCTTGATACATTCCATTATAGTCTTTGCTGTTAGCCACAATTTCCCTTAAGGTGGGCAGCCAAATCTAGTCACATTTTGTTCCTTCCTTAAACAAGTTATAACCAGCTGATTTACAGGTCATGAATGGAAATGACAATAATGTTAAAAGCTTGTTTTAATATTTCTGAAGACCACAAAAATAACCTTGTTCCTAGAAGGCCAAAAATAATTACTCCTCTATTTTCCATATGAAACATATGCCAAAGATTACTTAGTGATGTATTTAGAAGTTATGCCTATAATAAGCTGAGCACTGTATTAGGTCTTGCAGGGAACACAAAAGACTACAATATATTGACCAGCCCTTCAGAGGATCATGTATTATTGTTATGAAAAATATAAAAGCAATCTCTTTTCTATTTGATTTGGATCTAGTAGTATCAGAGGGTACTTAAGTCTTATGTTAAAGTACATGATCTTTAAATTATAGCAGTTCTAATATGTGGAACAATACTGAAGAAGGGGGTTTTCAATGTCAGTATCAACTCATTAATGCTCCCCCCCCCTCCTTCAATTGTAGTCTAAGGGAAAGAAATAACTTCTGGGTATGCTGTGGTTTTCCTGTTTAAATGAGCCCATTAAAATTATCCTTTCTTCTTCCTGCCTATCTCTCCTGGTTCTCAGTGGATGAAATGACGTGTACTACTTAAGATTCATATTTCCTTTCTAACTATGCCTTGAAGGAGCAGGATTAACTTCCTCAGCTTCTTCTTCAGCAGTAAACTCTAATTGGCTGACAGCTTGCTCACAAACACATAGCCCCTGAGGGCTTTTACAGTAGAAGAAAAGAAAACATGGTCACAGACTCACCACTTCTCAATACATTTCTCCCACAGACTATATAACAATAGGATTGAATCACGAAGGCTAAAACAAAGATGTTAGATACTGACCAATAAGATTTGAAAAAGGACCTAATATCATTCCTTCTATTGAAATGTTTTTTACTGTTCCATATAAGAGAATATTCTCAGCCTTTTAAGTTACAATCACTTATGACCATGTGCACAATGCTTTGTTGAATTACCTAGCCAGAAAGCTCACAACTATCTCAAAATTGACCATTCGTATACTGCCTATGTGTTTGTCTCTATCTGTGCTTGCTGGATACAGTGTTGATTTCCTCCTCAACTTCCATGGTATTCTTTTTATCAGGCATAGCAGCAATGGGTTTTGAGAAGGATTGGCTTTCCACCAATGCAGCCTCATGTCCAAGAACACTGATTAACTCAGGTGACTCAGACCTAAACAACCATTGTATGACTTTCCCTGACCCCGGGGAGTATTAAAGGCATGAAGGGGTGGTTTAATCAGTTCAAAGTCCAAAATTTTCACAAGACATTTTGGCACTGTGACTATTTCTGGATGAAGTGGGTTGCAGGAGCCTACACTGTTGCAGTCATTACACCCTTATGAGTGAATGCATCCTGCAGAGGAAGCTGACACTATGAGGAGGTCAGAAACAAGAGAATTATATGGAAATCGTGCCAGAGCAATTTCTATATACAGTTTCTGCAGTGATGGAACATCTTAAAAATATTATTCAGATCTAAGATTTGTTACTTCTATTCTCTATTAAGCCACGTCTAAGAAAAAGTGTTAACAGGATTATTAAACAGATAGGTGAAGAGGATGTCATAGATTTCACAATAGCTTTGGCAAAGTCTCTCAAGAAACTTTCAAATCCTTTGGCAAAATACGGTTTGGGCAAATGATCAATGAAATGCCAAGGTCTCCAGTGCCTTGCCACAAGGTTCTGTTATGTTTAAGTTTCATGTAACTCACTGAAGTGAAAAAATAGAAAACTTATTTAGCAAATTTGCAGATTTGGGTGGATTCAATACTATTTTTGATGATTCAATCATAAATTTACATTATATCTATGTTCTAGAATGAATAAAAAAGATGAAATTAAACACATATACATATAAAATTTGCATTAAAAATGGTTTAAAGATGGATGGGCATGTAAAACAGTCAATGAAAAAGTCCTGGGTGTTTATTTGACTGCAAACTTCATCAAATAAATCATCATATAAAAATTAGTTTGTAAATACAAAAATTACTTATAAGAACTGGGGCTTTTTAGTCTCAAAAAGTGAAGATTTATGGAGGATAAAATAACAATCTTCTCATATTTAATCATTAAACAAATATGTATACAACACTTATGTAAGTGACTAGAAATGTGAGAGATTCTGGAGATTACAAGCATAGACAAGACTTGAAGACTCATTTAGTGAAGGAAAAGAAACAAGTATCAGAAATTACAGTATGGCAAAATTAGTATTAAGAACAGATGAATACACTACTAGAAAGACACTAGTAATAGAGCAATTAAATTAAATTTTATGGAGAAATTGGCCTCTAATTTGAGTCTAGAGGAAAGAATACAAGTTTTCTTAGGCAAAGGGAAAATATCCTGAGAAGGTACAAGTGAGTGTAAGGCTAAGAGATATGAACCTTAATTAGCCCTTTATGATTGGACCATAAAGAAAACTCTACTGGGGAAGGGCAGGAGGGGGAGGAGGGAGCTTGAAAGGAAACTAGAGATTTGATTATTTAAATAGGATAATTGGCTGAGGTGTAAAGAATGGGTTAGGATCCTAAATGAATTTATGAGGAAGAATAAATGGTTAGGAATAACCAATCCAACCTTGGAAATTAAAAAAAAACACACTTTTTTTTTCAACAAAAACAAAATTTTATTGAGGCCCCAAGGCCACGGTGTTCAGATAGGAGGCAGCCTTACTGACTAAGGAGGTGGTGGTGGGCCTTATTTGACCTTCTTGACAGGCAGGTTGTTGCTGTGGTTGAACTTCCTAAGTGCAGGCAGATCATCTTGTTGCAGTTGTATTTCCCAGACAGCTGGTGGAGGGAGGGTTCAATGATGCCTCCCCACAGATGAAACATCAAATGCAAGGTGAACTCTCTGGATATATTGTACTCTGAGAAAGTGCAACCATCCTCCAGCTATTTGCCCACAAAAATCAGACTCAGCTTGTCAGGCAGGATGTCCCTTGGATTTTACCTTTGACATTCTCAGTGGTGTCACTGGCCTTGACCTCCTGGGTGATAGGTTTGCTTGTCAGGGTTTTTTACAAAAATCTGCATCTCTTTGTCTGCTGGGTGGCTAGTTAAGGGGACTTAACTACATTAATTGAAAAAGTATGATATTTAACATTAACAGAAGAAAAATAAATCCCAGAAACATATTTAAGTATCTATAAAAAGTTGGCATGTGAAAAAAGTTTGTATATTTCATATCTGTGGAAGAGAAAATTATTCAACAAATGAACAAAGGTTTCTGAGATAATTAGTTAAACATTTGGGGAAAATTAAATTGCATCTCAATGTCATACGCCTAAATACATTCCAAATGATGCAACAATTTAAATTCAAAAATACAAAATCTTAAAACAACTAAAAATATACATAATTACTTCAGAGTGAGCAAGGTTTTTCTAAGCAAACATTAAAAAGAATGAAAAAAAACATAAAGGAAAAATTAAAATATTTGGTTCATTAAAGAAGAAGAAAGAGAAGAAGAGGAAGAGAGAAATGGAAAAAAAAATCAGTATACATCTGCCCTCATTTCTATCCCACTATATCCATCAGCACGCAAACCTTTTCACCCTGTGTTTCTCATTTTATTAAATTGCATTCCCATCCACCTGGTTACTAAAATCCAACCCTTAGAAGTCATCCTAGGCTCTTTTCTTTTCCCTATTTCTCCACGTCTAATTTGTCAGACAGTATTGTCTGCTCTACCATTCAACATAGATTCCAAATCCATCCATTTCTCTCCATTTTTCCTGCCATCTCCCTAACCCAAGAAGCCATGATTCAGATTCCTGTAATTGCTTATTAAGGTATTTCCCTGCCATTACACTTAGTGCTTTAAGATCCATTCTCCAATAGCAGTCAGGGTGTTTCAATGCTACAGTGATATCCACCCTTCACTTACCTAATGTTCATTGAGAACCTACTATATGCAGAGTGTATTCTACGAGTTGAGGCTAAACCAGTAAGGAAAACAATCACAATATCTACCCTCATGGAACTGACCTTCTATGGGCAGGGGAAGGCAATAACAAGTTAGGCAAGTAGTGTTTTAGAAGATAAGTACCATGGAGAGGCATAAAGCAGAAAAGGGACATGGGACTTCCTAGAAAGTCATCTGCTGCGGTGGTGTGCTTTGTGCACTGCATAGAAGCTTGGTAGATGGGATGAGAAGGACTGAAATCCTAGGAGCTAATTTTTCTGCTCAGGTGGTGCTCATTTTTCAAGTATATCTGCCCATAGTGAGTATTGTAATCTAATTTACTAAAGGTCACAGTTTATGGGCCATATAAATGGTGCCATGTTAAGCGGATGATTGACACATATGTTAACAACAGTGCAAGGGTAGAAGCAGGGGTATAATTTAAGATATTAATGTAAAATTTCAGGTGAAAATTTATAGTGGCTTGAACAGAACTGTGATGATAGAAGCTCTAAGTAGTGGTCAGATTCTGGATATATTTTGAAGAAAGAGGAAATGAAATTTGTTGTTGGATTGCATGTAGTAACTTTCAAATCTAATCTTGTATTTAAATCTAATACCCTACTCAATTTGCACCTTCCAACCTCTTGGACATCACCTCCATCCATTCTCCTCAATGCTCAGAAAACTTCAACTACATTGCCCTTCTTCCTTACTCTTTAAATTTCCAAGTCCCTGCTCAGTCCAAGGCTTTGGAACTTGCTATTCTCTATCATGAAACCCTCTTCCCTCCGATCTTTGTGTGGCTTCCTTATTTTCATCAGTCACTAAGCCCAAATGTCACCTGTATATAGAGAAGCTGTCCCTGACACTCACTACCCTTCTCCTGATTTATTCTCTATATAAAATTTATCACATTCACTTTTAAGTAACTACTTATTGTTTATTGTCAGTCTTATTAGAATGTAAGAACCATGCCATTAGGAACATATCTTGACTTTAAACAATGCCCAAGGTATACTAGTGGTTGGAAAAACATTGGTGTTTCTTGATTGGATTACCCCAGAGCATACAGACATTGTCCTTTATATTTTTAACTACTGCCCAGAAATGGAAATTCTTCTCACCTTTTGGAAAGAAATTTAATGCTAGTGAAGTAGGATTATGATGCATAAAGTTGTGAAAAGGATGAAAGTTTCTTGCCTTGCTTTATCCCGTTTTCTGGAGGAATCTAGGGCATGTTAGGGTGGATAATGGTATCAATTTATTTTGAATTTTCAAACAATGTACTTCCTCACATTTACCTTGGAAATTATTTTATAATGATAGTGTCCAGTTATGTCAAAGATTATTTAAAAAATGGGAGGATAAAGATAAAGCAAGTTTACATTCATTAGAGCAATCATTCAGAATGAATATGTTAGCTCTATGTCAATAATACAATATTTTGTTATCACATACAGAACATCAATTATGTACATGAAGGGTACATAATTGTCTCTTTATAAGTCCTGCCAAGGGCTAGTTTAATTCTATTGCCAAGTTGCTAGAAATTCAATTGATGCAGTACAACTTAATGGTCAATGCTAATAACACAAAGTTTATGAGATTTAGATCCAAGACAGAGGTTTTTAAAAATAACATTTCAATTATGAGTTCTCCTGGTGGTCTTTAATAAAAGAGATGAAACAGTTATCATTCTAAAATCCTGGTTAGATTCTAATTTTCCTAGTGTGCCTGTATTAAAGACATTGTAAATGTTTGCAGTGGATTTTTTAAATGTAAATACCTCAGTTATTTCAATTTTTGTGTGCTATCTAATTGATTTATAGGAAGCAATTTCAAATAATAAGCCATTCTTAAGATAACTACAGTAGAATAGATAGTTTGGGTTTATTTCTTTCTGTTTTGCTCCTAAAACGATGAAGCCACATTCAGTATACCAGAATATTTACCTTGGAAAACAATTCCTGAGCTGACAGTCACTAGAAATGAGAGGCTTATACTGCTTTTAGTAAACTCAGAAAAAAAAGGCACTGAAATAATAGAGTCAAGGTGAACTACAATAGATTTCATTTGAATTCCTACAAGTACTTAGCACAGTTTGTATTAGTGAGTGAGGAGATAAGGAAAGGTATAAACATGAGAAATCATGCCAGTCTGAGATGAGTTTATGCTGCAGTCATCTAAATGTGATTCTAAATGTGACTATTCTTACCAAAGCCAAGACAGTCTATTTGTTGAATCATATTAACAAAAAAATATTTTAACACCCAGGTTTGACCAAGTGTATCCTGGGTTTCCTTCTGTATTCACCATATTCTACTGAAATTAACTATCCCCATATCACTCTTTCTCAGTGTATTCTAAGTTCCTCAAGGGCAGGAACTGTCCTATTCATCTATTATCAGTGCCTGAAAGAGTGCCTGACATAGAGTAGACACTCAAAAATATGTTACACTGAATTGTTATGATAAAAGTTTTAATTTTGTAAATTTATTATTTTCATTTTGGATTTTGACAATTTTCAAAAAATAAAAATATACAGGTAGCTTGGAATAAAAATGCTCTAGAAATTTATGTACACTTCTAGAATGTTTTTCATATTCTAGTCTTTTTTAAAAAATATATTTTATTGATTTTTTAAAGAGAGAAAGGGAGAGGGATAGAGAGTTAGAAACATCGATGAGAGAGGAACATCGATCAGCTGCCTCCTGCACACCCCCTACTGGGGATGTGCCCGCAACCAAAGTACATGCCCTTGACTGGAATCAAACCTGGGACCCTTTGGTCCGCAGGCCGACGCTCTATCCACTGAGCTAAACTGGTTAGGGCATATTCTAGTCTTTTTGATGTGAGGTGGTCTAGTTCTGCTAACTTTATTAAAGATGTATTTTGAAAGGTATTAAAATATTTTGAGTTCAAAACGTGTAAGGTATCAAATCTGCATTTGTTCTATTTCATAACCAAAGTGGCTTCAGTACAGAACGTTTGTTTTCCATTATTTCTAAATAGAGGCCCAGCGCGCACGAAATTGTGCACAGTTAGGGTTCCTAGGCCTAGCCTGGCCTCCATCGCATGGCCTCTGCTGCCCTGCAATGCTACGTGAAGCTCCCCACCCCAGGACGCTCTGCAAACCCTGCAACTGCTCCGCAAGGCTCCCCCCACCCCTCGACTGCTCCACAAAGCTTGCTGCTTGCTCCATGAAGCTAGCCGCTGCACACTCTGCGAAACTCCCCCCTCCCCTCACCCTGCGACTGCTCTGCAAAACTCCCGGCCCCGCGACTGCTTTGTGAAACTTGCTGCCACCCAGGTGATTGCTCTGCTAAGCTCACCGCCACCCCGTGAAGCAGTCTGCCACTGCTGCTCAACAGTCTCAAGTCCCACCCTGCCGCCAGCACCCCCTCATTGTGAGCGGCTTGGTTGCCGGGGGGAGAAGGGGGGACTGAGAGGTGCTCCATGCACTTCATGGTGACCGGTCGCCCATTCGGTCGTGACGGCACTTAGCTCTTTATATATACTAGTAGCCTGGTGCACGAAATTTGTGCACATTAAAAGGGAATTAATTAGTGGAGATATTTTAATATTGCTATTTGCCCTTTCTCTATAATAGAAGTGTGAGAGA
>NW_005357846.1:1913394-1977602 GCF_000412655.1 Myotis brandtii | reverse complement strand
GGCTTGATAGAGTTCAGGTGCATGTAGTTGAGTAGGATTGAAACCCAGGAGAATGTTGTAAACATCTTGGTCATGCCCTTACTTTGTCTCATGGCATCTGCTATAAAATAAAGACATGGCTGTAGGCGTGGTCCCTGTCTCTCAAAGAAGCAGCATCCCACCGAGACCCAGCTTTCATTCTCTTGTCTGTCTTTTCTAAGCCTTTAGCCACCCCCACTCAGGTTCACCCTTGGTGGTGCTGGCGGGGCACACTTTATAAAGATATGCCTCCATGCTCCGAGGGCGGGTTCCTGCCTCAAACCCCACCCTCACAGGAAACAGCTCCAGGAAACAGCTCGGGGGGAGGGGGCAGCCGTTTCCAAGACAACCCCTGCAGGACTGACTTCCTTCCGGTTGATCGAGCCTCAGGTCATGATGTTACACCCAGGGTTTTTATATAAGTAGATCAGGATAACTCACAAAGAGAATAGGGACTATTCTCTTATAAAGCTTATAACAACAGAAAATATAGATGCTAGAAGATCTTTTACTCTGGGAATTTTATTGTGTAATTACAAAATCTAAAGATGAAAGTCTTAAAAGGTATGCTTTAGTGTTTACTTACACTATGCTGATTCTGTGACTAAGGCTGGAGCAAGATGGACAAGGTCTGGAAAAAGAGGCTCGCCTAAATTATTTGTCATAGACTACCATCCAAATCTAGTCTGTTGACTACTCCTCTATTGTGTACCTTCAGTCCCCTACTGAGTTTGATATGATATTAGTGCTACGTCTCATGGAGCACAGCATGATTTTAGTGAGTCTCTAGAGCCACCATTGTCTTGCAAGTCTCTGTAAAGCTCTACAAAGCATCAGCTACTCTTGAACAAAAAGTATTGTATATCCAGTGTCCCTGGAGAATGTCTGTAAAAGCAAAACTCTCCTGAAGATCAGCATGCCATTGAAATACGATTTGCACCTGGTGGCAAAAGTTGCAAAAAGTCAATATTCGATGAGGTAGAACTTTCAAAGTCCTTGAAACAGCAGAGTGGCTAAAGGCTATTTGTTGTATTTGCAATAAAAGTGTAATCCAGTGTAGTAGGCAGGTAGTTACCAGCTAGAGAAAGCCAGCTGTGATGCTATTGAACAACATCCCTCCTTCCCACTAAATGAGCTGTTAAGAGAACAAACAGAACTGGTAAAGGACTAATAAGAACTTTGAAAAAAATCTTCAGAAAAGGTTACACATCAGTTATTCTAGAAACTCTAACATAATTACAGAAATCTCGGTGACTCTACAATGTACATTTCAAGTACTTAATTCTAGGTTTGGGAGATGCCCGAGGAGAAAAAGCTGTTTGTGTGCTGAAAGAAACTTTGGTGGGAAAACATGAAATTATACAAAACTTATTTATTTAAAAAAAATTGGAAACAAGTATGTTTGTTAGAAATACTGCATTTTGTGTTTCTATAAACCTTATGTTACTACCATCTGTAACATTCTATTTTTCTGGAATCTAGCTGGTTTAATTTGGAGTTGATGTTAGTTCACTACACACATTTTTACACATAGCATTTCTTTATCTGTTGTTATGTTGGGTTTCTGGATAATATTTCATTATTCCATAAAAATGATAGAAAAGACATGCTCTCCCTTAAAATGTCCAGTGCTCTCAGAGGCAGAGTATAGTGAGGGTCTGAAGGGAATAGAAATAATTAAATATTTAAAAGGATAAAGAAAATCTAAGGTTTTAATTTCACATATTGATTTTTTTTTTTTTAGTAATGGGATAGTGATTCAAATAAAATGTTCTGATTTCTGAACGTGCATAATTTCTGTTTTCAAATGAAACCTCCAACCAGTGAAGACACCCCTTAGTTCTTCTAAGCACTTAAATTGAAAATTGTCTGTCTTAGCTAATTGATCACTGGTTAAATTTTTCTAATTTGGCAGATTTTATTGAATTGTGTGATATTTATTGAAATGAAAACTGAATGCCAGAGTTCTACATTTGGAACATTCTTTGATATAGAAAATATAAATAAAAGAAGACTCAAGGTCTAATAATTTAGACATTTTTTTTTGGCAAAGGGAGAACAGTTGGGAAATAGAGTTGGTTTGGATGAGGGATAAGCTTGGTGAGGGCATGTTCGGTTTGATGGGATTTTCAGGTTTAAATATCTCAAAGGCATTTGAAATATGAACCTAAAAATGAGTATAGGAAGCAGAAGTGGCAACCAGAGTTGCTAATTATTAGTATAGACATGAAAGTCAGAATCCTGAGGGGGGGGGGACTCAGTTGGATAGGAATTTTTTAAGTTATATAGAATGTACTCAATTATAGGATATAAAGAGAAAAATAAGAAATATTAGCAATAGAAAAACTGGTACTTGCTCTGAAAACCATTCGAAAGAAGTTTTTAGGAAAGAAGGGCATTATCAGAGTCCAAAGGTGAAATTAGTGAAATGAAAAGAAAAAGAAAGTAGAATAGATATTCAAAGAAAAAAAGTATAATAAATAATCAAAGGTGTCTAGAACCTTCAAGAACCTTTCAGTAAGATGGTAGGTACTTTCCTTCTTTCAAACACAAACTACTAAGTAGAAGTCATCGGTTGGCTAAGAGCAGATGTCTTCTGTAGAAGAGATACAGAAAGGAATGTCGCTTTCTATGATTTCTGCCTTGTCTGGTTCAAAGGAGTACACTTTTTGACATTTATTGGTAAATCTTTTTAAGATGAGATAAGTCTTATATTTACCGAGTTGCTTCCTTTAACAGACAATCATAACAACCTAGTTCAAATGTTAGTTGAAAGTAAGCTACAACTCTTTAAGCACTTACTTTTAAAAAAAATGAAAGTGAGTGGTAAAATTGATAGCTCTGGCACATAGACATGATTTTATGAGTTGAATTCCCTTAGTCTCTCAAAGAAGTAATTTAATTTAATATTTTACTTGAAAAGAAGTGAATAAGTTTTTGGATTTATATTAAAAAATCTTTCAAGAAAGCATGGCTTCAGATAATATGTCTAAATTTCTTAAAGTGAGACCAAGTGATGATACTTTATAGATGATGCATATTTTCTTCTCAAATTTTTCATTTCTATTAGCTTCTTTTTTATGCCATATTGGCTTTTATGTCATTGTTCATTATTTTTAACTCATGAGAAAGCACTTGGTACTAGCTTTCTTTAAACTATAATTTTAGAGAAAAATGAGAACTCAACATTTAGTTGTGGTTTCTTAAGTTAAGAATAAAAATATACAATAAAGGTATTTTTCCCCACTCTTTTCTTCTACACATCTTTTCCAAAGAAGACATAAGTTTTCCTAATTTAAATCAGTACATTATAATGTAGATTAGCGTGTATATTTCATTCCAGTATTTTAATTTTTTAACACTCTGAAGTTGTTCTTCTAGTATAATGTTATGCGAAAGCCTCAGTAATTTTCAAGAACTATTCAGAAATTGTTTTTCCAAGTTAATTGATGCATACCTTCATACATTCCATTTGATCAAGAGCCCCCTGAGAAATACTGTCTTTCATTTATGTAAGTTTAAAGGCATACCCACTGCCTAGTTGATATACAATATACACTCAACATTTGCTGAGTAAATCAATGAAATACTATGTTTATATGTTATAAAGATATAGATATATAATAGATATAGTTATATATAATTTTATTTAATCCCAGCACTATAGTAGGATTTTAATAAATGTTTATTGAATTTAAATAACTTGTTTTCAATGTATTACACAAAACCAGTTTTCCTTTTTACTTTTCTAACCAAACTACCTACTCCCAGCCTACAACACAATATATTTTCCTAGTTTAATTCCAAGCCATTAATTTTTTATTAAAAATATTAACAGGATATTCTATTTAATTTATTTAATTCATTGTATCTGGATCAATTTGTAAATACTGACTATAATTTTATGGAACTCTGAGGATAAGCCAGTAGGAGGGCATCAACAAAGATTAGCCAAGGAATCAGACAAACTGTGGTCTCTGATCTTCTAGGACAGTGATCGGCAAATTGCGGCTTGGCAAACAGCAGCTCTTTGGCCCCTTCAGTGTGGCTCTTCCACAAAATACTGGCTCTTCCACAAAATACCGACTTCTGCGCATGGGCCACAAAGTTTCAATCGCACTGTACGTGCGCGCCCCAACATGGTATTTGTGGAAGAGCCACACTCAAGGGGCCAAAGAGCCGCATGTGGCTCGGGAGCTGCGGTTTGCCGATCACGGTGGAAGAATGTTTCATCCCCTTGGTCCTCAGTTTCCCCACCTACACATATGAGGAGATTGTATGTATAATTCTCAATTCTATTAGTGTATCAAGTTTTAAGAAATAGTAATAATAAAAACAGTGAATTCTCAGTGGAAACTTGGCCCATAAAGCTTAATAAAAACTGAATTTAACTGCACTTTGTATTTCATAGGCCCAGTATTTATTTTATCTTTGTTAATCGAATAGAAAAAATTTAGACACAATCTCTTCTGAAACATTCTTGATAATTTAGCCAGCATGTATTTGATAAATGGCTTATGTTTCTAATATTAATTATGGCCAGAGGCAATATTATGGGTGATTGTTTCAGATCTGAAAACAAATAAAAGAACATGTAACTTCCAAATAGGTTTATCTTTTCAAAAATAATGAATTACCTTTAAAGTTCCATCTTTCATGTGTATTGGAATGTGGAGATTTATATTTGGTCTTATCTTTCTAAATAGAGGTCTCATAATACAAGTTAGCATCATGTTCAGAGAGAATTATCAATCTCATATAGCTGTCTAGTACTTTCAATTTTCTCAATATGCTTTCACACCTATTAACTCATTTCATTTTCTCAAAAAGACATGAGAAGTAAATAGAGCAAGTATTAATTTCGCTGTTTACAAGATGGGGCGAGGAGGCAGTGCATATGAATAATTGCTCTGAACAAAGCAGGAATGGATCCTCTTGATCTGCAGACCTCCGGGGCTGGGTCCTCAGCATTAATTCCAACTGAAACCACTCTTGGTATGAGAGTCTGGGGCTTGCAGAACTGGGGTGGTCAGAGAGAAGGATATAAGTAGGTGCTGAAGAACATGAGACTCTTTTAAGAATTTCTAGAAATATGAGCGGTCTAACAGTCATTGAGGAGAGAGCAAAGGTCTTTGTGTGGCAGGCATTAATATTTGATGTCCCTGATTTGTACATATAGATGAGAAAAGCCTGAGAATAGTCTTGTTGACAGACCTACCACTCTTCAATTGTCTATAAGAGAAGTTCTGTCTTTATATAGCTCTATGAATACTTCTATTACAGAATTTTTAAAAGGAAATAACAAACACATTTATCCCGAGTCCTCTCTGCTTTTCTGTACCAAAATAATATAACCAGTGTAAGCAAAGTTGACAGCAGCACAGTGGATCTTGGCCACCCATCATTTTGGAGTTGGCTATGGAATCAGTTCCTAGAGGTTGCTTACGTAAAGCTCATGGCAATGGCAGCTCATGAACATTACACTTCATTGTGCAAAAGCCTATTTGGGAAGGTTCAGCCTTTGACCAGATAGAGGATCACTAAATCACCCTTGCATGGTTTAGAAGTTTTTGTTCATGAACAGAACAGTAACAACACAGTGTGCCATATTCTCAGCAGTGAAACTGTGTTCCATTAAAGGAAATAACCATGTTCATATCCTGCAGGGGGCTACATTTAGGTTTCTATCACATAAAATAAAATGCTGAGAGGGTCAACAATGTTACTGATAAATTATCTAGGATGGGGAATGAGCAATTAGCATTATCAGAAGAAAAGGGATGCTGATCTGATAGCATTTTCTTCTATTTCTTTTATTACCTTGTTAATTAGAATTTGTTTCTAAATGCTTGTAAGTTTATATGATGTGTGTTGTGACAAATATCTATCTTATACAACCATCTGGAGCAGTGCAAAGAATAATTGACTTTGGGATCACACATACTGGGCTTTGAACATGGCTTTATGTCATCAGAGTTTTGAGCACTTAATACAAGTCCAGTACTTTTCCACCTAACAAAATTACTAGATGAGCACAGAAGCACTGTTTAATGGGGGAGGAAGATACATATTAAAAAGAATAACCACACAAATAATTTTATAACTGAAATGTGAAAAATGACTCGAAGTTAAAGTACAGGCCACTATAAATAAGAGACCTAACAGACACAGAAATTCCAAGGACCGGGGGAAGCTTACAAGACCAAATAAAAGATGTCCAGTTAAATTTGAATTTCAGATAATTAGTAACTCTTGGTATGTCTCAAATATTGCATGGCATAATCATATACTAAAAATTACATATATTACATACATACAGGGGTGGGCAAAAGTAGGCTTACAATTGTTCATATGGAAAATAAGACAATAATTAAAAAATGACAATACAAGAATAAACCCCGTGTTTCAATTACTCACAACTATAAACCTACTTTTGCCCACCCCGTATGTATCCCCTCCCCCACCATTTGCTAACCCTGGGAGGGGAGTGCTGGTTTCTAGACCTATGCAGGTGTAAGGAGGTCAGGAAAGGCCTCTCTCAGGAAGTAACATTTAAACAGCCCCAAGGGATGGATGACAATTGGCACAGCAACTAGGGAGGCAGAGGAATATTCCAAGTATACAAAATATCAGATTGGAAAATGCTGAAAGTAGGGAAGCACTGGTTGCCTGCCGTGGGCAGAGAGAAGGTGGGGACATGGAAGCCTAGTGCACTGGAGTGGGTGCTGGAGGGGCCAGAGCATCCAGGATCTTTTCTCACCTGGCCTGGCTGACTCTACTCCTCTTAACCTCAGTTTTCACAAATCCATGCTTAGGTAATAATAATGACCTCGGGCAGGAGTGTATGCATAATAGTGGGTGCAGAACTGACACTGGATAAAATTTGTTGACTATTTCTGATATTGTTCACATTAGCCATATGCATCTTATTACCTACAGAGACTTTTATTGTTTTGTTTTACGTAAGATGTTTTTGACTAGTTTTAATTTTTTTCCCCAGTGTAAGGACTGACTTTAAAGATATCTGCTCTAGCTTTCGTATTTCAGTTGCCTTGTGTATCACTATATTAAAGCCGGAGTTAGGAGCAATTTTGCCAGTGGGTATCTACATATCCTGGAAATTATTTCTCTCAAGAAAATATCTCATTCACTAATACCAGCCCCCAATATGTCCCTCCTCCTTTATTATTATGACTATGGGCCCAGTGCACCAATTTGTGCACCTTGAAAGGAACTGTGGGACACAAGGCTGTGGTGGGCACAGGGGTGGTTTTTGGCCCATCCTCCATGCCCCCGCCTGGCCCCTTCTGCCACAGCCCCCAGGCCCTTTCTGCTGACAGCCCCACTCCTGCTGCTACCACTCCCATGCTCTAACAGAACCGGCCCAGCTCACACCCAGTGACGGTATGGAGTGATTGGGGCCAGCGCCAGCAGCAGAAGCACCCCACCTTGGTCTCATGCCACAGCTCACCTGCTCCACCATCCCTCTGCGGCCAAAGTCTACCATGTGGTCAGCACACATTATAGCGACTGGTTGTTCAGTTGTTCTGCCATTCAGTCTATTTGCATATTAGGGTTTTATATATATACTGGGGCTCAGTGCACAAATTCATGCACCTTGAAAGGAACTGTGGGTCCCGAGGCTGAGGTGGGCACAGGGGAGGGTCTTGTCCCATCCTCAGTGCCATCCGCCACGGCCCCCGGTCCCCTGTCTGCTGGTAGCCCCACTCCTGCTGCTGCCCCTCCCAGGCGCTGATGGCCCTGTTTGCACCCGCTGACAATTGGGTTGAGCGCCAGCAGCAGGTGTGAAAGGTGGCTGCCAGACCTAGTCGAAACTTAGGATCAGGGGCAGGTGGAGAAACCCTGAGGGTGATTGGGGCTGACAGCCGCTGCTCACACCTACTGATGTCGCCGAGTGATCAGGGCCAGCGCCAGTGCCAGCAGCGGGTGCGAGCAGGGGCTCTAGCGTCTGCAGCAGGTGCGAGTGCCCTACAGGACTGTGGCGCGCTGGAGCAAAGAATTTTCAGTAACCACCAGAGGCTCGCCCAGATGACAGCAACTGGCACCCCACCTTGGTCTGGTGCCTCCGCTCACCTGCTCCACCATCCTGCCATAGCCAATGTCCTCCATATTCTGCACTCTGCCACCTGCTGCTGATGCCCGCCATGTTCTGTGTGTGCCCCCTAGTAGTCAGCGCACATCATAGTGACTGGTTGTTCGGTTGTCCGGTTATTCCACCATTTGGACTATTTGCATATTAGGGTTTTATATATATAGATAGATTATATGAATAATCTTAAATGCCTTCTTTTTCAAGAATTATTTTATAGACCACTTTGAAATGTTCTATGGTTTTAAGCTCAAAAGACATCATTTTGGGGAGGAAATGTTTCCAATATCCTGGCCTCCTCCCCTTCACAGCTCACCACCCCAGGGACAACTTCTGTCTAGTGCACCAAAGTGCTGGTTTTGAGTGAGCAGCTGGCCTGGGAGTGGCAGCACTGGGCCAGAACTCTGGGTGATGAATGTCAGCGCAGCAGCGATAGTCCTTCTGCCAGACGGGAGGCTAACAGGCAACCGGCGGGGAGTTCACAGGCATGGAGGGGCTTGTTAGGCAGAGTTCAGAATTCTCCTGAGCATCTCTCTGCCACTCCACAGAACAGCTGCAGTCTCAACAGTGGGAGTCTTCACACTGATTTTTCAAAAAGCTCCCCTCCAGAATTTAATGTCATGTTACACTGTTCAATGCCCTGCAACACAGTATATTGTTATCCATCATACTCCCCGCTCGCCATTTGTTGCAAAGTTATTAATTTGGCCAGAGAATATTCCACTTATTGGAATGAGTTTTCTCTCATTCTCTCCTTTTCTGAGAATTTGTCAACTGTGTGACTCAAACGCAGTTCTTACTTTACACCAATGTAGTTATTAGCCACTTTAAATTATTTCAGAATAAGAACAAAATTGCTTTCTTAGAGACAAAGAAAGATTCTAAGAATTTAAATTAGACAAGAGTGGTTTACTTATACTAATATTCCATCTGCTGAATAAGGTTAAAATACGTGTATTCATTCAACAATGAAGTTTTGAGGATCTACCATGTATCTGTTCTAGGTACTGGAGCTAAAATGGTGACAAGACAAAGTGCCCACCCTTATATAGCTTGCATTCTACTAGAGAAACAAACCAGAGTTTATAAACATAAAACATAAAATATAATTTCAAATAGTGGTAACTGCTATGGATTAGAATAAAAGCACATAGAGAAGCCCTGTTGGGGGCAGTTATTTTGACAGGGAAGCCAGGGAGAGGCCCTCCAAGGAGGTAATATTTTAAGTGAGAGTTAAAGGCATGCATGTGCCAGGAGCACATACAAATTTGGGATTTGGAAGGAGTAATATAAAAAAATATATATAATATCAGGTGTACAGCTGATACCAAGTAAGCATTTGTTGACTATCTACTTATATAAAGAGGTAATATGCTAATTGGTCCTAATGGTGTTCCCATCACGACTAGTCACCACGCTGCTGCGCAGGCAGGAGCTGGTGGACAGGGACGGGGGCGGGGACTTCTGCCCCCAGCGGAGGTGCACTCAGACCAGCCCAGCACTAACATCACACTGCCTGTGTCCCTGACCAGGGATGTGATGCTGCCCGCCTGTGTCCTTGACCTGGGACGTGGCGCTGCCTGCATGTGTCCCCACCCAGCGTTGCTGTGAGGCTGCCTATGTGCGTCCCTGGCCTGGGATGTGACACTGCCTGCTGTCGTGGTGGTACTGTTTTACCCACAGCATCTACAGGAATTGCTGCAAATTTACTTCTCAGTGAAAGAACCTTTCATGCCCACTAGAAATGACCAATTCCATTAAATGAAACTTCTTCAATTTCTAGACGCGTTATAAAGAGTGAAGTTGCTAAAACCATTAAAAAGGCCCAACTTCTCATTATTGATGAATGCACCATGGCATCCAGTCATGCCATAAACTCCATAGACAGATTACTAAGAGAAATTATGAATTTGAATGTTGCACTTGGTGGGAAAGTTCTCCTTCTTGGGGTGGATTTTTTGACAATGTCTCAGTATTGTACAGCATGCTATGCGATCAGCCATAGTACAAACAAGTTTAAAGTACTGTAATATTTGGGGATGTTTCAGAAAGTTGTCTCTTACATGAAATATGAGATCAAAGGATTCTGCTTATAGTGAATGGTTAGTAAAACTTGGAGATGGCAAACTTGATAGCAGTTTTCATTTAGGAATGGATATTATTGAAATCCCCTGTGAAATGATTTGTAATGGATCTATTATTGAAGTTACCTTTGGAAATAGTATATCTATAGATAATATTAAAAGTATATCTAAATGTGAAACAAGAATTAAATGAAGAAATTTTGGATATACTCGATGGAGATTTTCACACATATTTGAATGATGATTCCATTGATTCCACAGATGATGCTGAAAAGGAAAATTTTGCCATTGAATTTCTTAATAGTATTACTCCTTTGGGAATGCTGTATCATAAATTAAAATTGAAAGTGGGTGCAATCATCATGTTACTGAGAAATCTTAATAGTAAATGGGGTCTTTGTAATGATACCAGATTTATTATCAAAATATTATGACCTAACATTATCAAAGCTGAAGTATTAACAGAATCTGCAGAGGGAGAAGTTGTTCTGATTCCAAGAATTGACTTGTCCCCATCTGACACTGGCCTCCCATTTAAATTAATTCAACGACAGTTTCCTGTGATGCCAGCATTTGCGATGATTATTAATAAATCACAAAGACAAACTCTAGACAGAGTAGGAATACTCCTACCTGAACCTGTTTTCGGACATGGTCAGTTATAAGTTGCTTTCTCTCGAGTTCAAAGAGCATGTGACATTAAAGTTAAAGTTCTAAATACTTCATCACAAGGGAAATTAGTCAAGCACTCTGAAAATGTTTTCACTCTTCATGTGGTGTACAGGGAGATATTAGAATAAGTTTAATCACTTTATCAGTCATTGTTTGCATCGCTGTTGTTTTTATATCATGTTTTTGTTTTTATATCATGTCTTTGTTGTTATATCATTTTGTTATTGTTTATTAATAAATTTATATATTATTTTCATGTACATTTTACTAAGTTCCTTTTATCTCTGACACTTCTATTATAGAGAAAGGGCAAATAGCAATATTAAAATATTTCCCCTAATTAATTCCCTTTTAATGTGCATGAATTTTGTGCACCAGGCCACTAATTTCTCATAATGTTCATGCTAGCTCTATAAGGGTGAATGGTACTCTAGATAGAAGGACAGTTAATATAAGGAGTTGTCCAAGTTGGATTCTCTGGGAAACAGAGGGAGAAAGAAAGTAGTGTGCAAAAGCTTTATTAGTGAGCTCTCTTGAGATCAATGCCTGTGGAAGGGAAGAGAAGGAAGCAGGTTTGGGCAGAGGGAGACGTTAAGCCATAATGAAACCTTAGTTAGAGCCTCAGCTGGCCTTGCAAGGAGTTCTAAGGGTGCAATGATCCTTCAGGGTAAGAGGTTTAGGCCTTTATTGCTCCATGTGGCCCAACCATTCCATGTGGGCATCGAAGGAAAGAATGCAACTGTGTTGGGCAAGGAAATTCTCTTCAGCCTAGGCAATCCCCTACGGAGACAGGCAGCTGAAGCTGGCTGACCAGAGCACTTCCAGCAGCTGGGTGCTAGAAGATAATTCTCCATGGATCATTCCCATTTCTTTATGAGAAGAGGCACTTTATTCCTAAAACAAGTCCTTCAGGATCTGAGCAGTGCAAGACAAATCCTACCTGGAGGAATAAACACCTAAATATCATTTTGAGAACTGGAGTCCTTCAAATTAGACTTCAAATTCTATTTATATCAATTGATTCTATGTAATCTATCTATTGAATTACTTGATTTTATACTATGAAGATCTTATTTTATCACATATGAATCACTGTGTGATTTATTAAGCCAAGTAAGCAAATATTTTTTGAAATGCTTAAATATCTTGGAAGAGCTTAAACCAGTGGTTCTCAACCTTCCTAATGCCATGACCCTTTAATACAGTTCCTCATGTTGTGGTGACTCCCAACCATAAAATTATTTTCGTTGCTACTTCATAACTGTAATGTTGCTACTGTGATGAATCATAATGTAAATATCTGATATGCAGGATGTATTTTCATTGTTACAAATTGAACATAATTAAAGCATAGTGATAAATCACAAAAACAATATGTAATTATATATGTGTTTTCCGATGGTCTTAGGTGACCCCTATGAAAGGTTCGTTCGACCCTCGAAGGGGTCGCGACCCACAGGTTGAGAACCACTGGCTTAAACTCTACTGGAAGAAGCAGATAGTAAGCCAACTCACTATGATCTATAATGCAATATTAAGTGAACTAAAGGACATACAAAAAAGTATCTTGAAATATAAAGCAAAAATATACAGTGGGGCCTTGACTTACGAGTTTAATTCGTTCTGTGATGGAGCTTGTAACTCAAATTACTCGTATGTCAAATCAATTTTCACCATTACAATGACACGTGATGCTGGGCTGATGTTGTGGCGTTCACTGTGACATTCGCTGCGCCAACTAGCAGTGGGGTATCTGAAGCTGGCTCATAACCCGAATTTTAGCTCGCAACTCAAAGCCAAAAATCTGCCAAGAGACGGCTCGTATCTCGAAAAACTCGTTAGTCGGGACACTCGTAAGTCAAGGCCCCACTGCATTTTAAAATGAAAGGTAGTGTAATTAAATAGAGAAAATGTTGAAATGCAAAGGACACACTCAAAGTATAATTTTGATGCATTGGAATGAGAAGAAATCTTTCAAACTGAGTCAAACAAGAGAGTGGGCCTGTAAGCATAGAATGTGTGCATGAATAGGCTGGTGGCTGGGGAAGAAGGTTGTGGAGAAACATTGTTAAAGGTAAGACGGAAAAGATAATTCATACTTAGAATGTTGGAGACCCTGAATGCACTACTGAAAATTCGGACTTGATTCTCTAGGCTAGTGTCTTAAAATGTGGCTCATGGGGCACCTGCATTAGGATTTCATGGATGCTTTTAAAAACTCTGACTCTCTCTTTTTTTGCCTTATTTTATATTTTTTTCTTTATTGATTAAGGTATTACATATGTGTGTTCTTTGGTTGATCTCTCCCCCTTCCCCCCACCCTCCCCTGCCTTCTCTCTGAGGTTTGACGGTCTGATCAATGCTTCTCTATCTCTGGATCTGTTTTTGTTCATCAGTTTATGTTGTTCATTATATTCCACAAATGAGTGAGATCATGTGATATTTATCGTTCTCTGACTGGCTTATTTCAATTAGCATAATGCTCTCCAGGTTCATCCATGCTGTTGCGAATGGTAGAACTCTCTCCAATACTTTCTGAAATAGAATCTCTGAGACTAGTGACCTGAAATCTGTAATTTTCATAAACTCCTATGATAGAGGCTCTCTACCCTAGACAATGGGAAATCACAGAAAACTCTGTTATCCGCTTCTTTCTATAGGATTTGTGTGAGAAATTTTTCACACTTTAAGTATTAAACTGAAACATTCCAGGAATTCTGACCTCAAAGTATTTCATTAGAAATAATAAATTAGTAATTTAATATGCTAATATTCCATTTACCCATTTCCATTATTGCATAGAAGCCCAAGAACTTTCTCCTCTTGCCAAAAAACTCACTTTTATAAGATGCTCATAGATTGTTGTCAGTCCTGTAGTTGATATTCTTGACTTGTTAGTGGGACATTTTCCTTTATTTTGATCATAAGAATCATTTTACACTAGAACTCAAGACGCTTCTTCAGGGCCCTTGGAGACTCTGTTTTCAGAGTTGCAGTTATAGCAGGGAGTTTATTTATTTTTTGTTTATGATCTATAAATACCCTTCCAAATCTCTGATAGGTTTCAGATCCCTTTAACAACTAGTCTAATCTTTTATCTTCCACTTATAAGTCAACCAAATAATTTGAAATTTTTTCCAAGAAATATTTTCTCACTGCTTCAATCACAAGTACTTATATTTTACCTGCTGCATTTTAGATATCCCTTGTTAATATTTTCCTTTATCTTGGTATTCTTTCCCTTAAAAAACTGTGCCAGGCCATGCACACTAGAGGTGAAGTGATATATTTTATAAAGCCTTACCTTTCTCATTTGTTAATAGTAGAATTATCACAATAGTAATGCAAATAGTATGAATAGCAATACTGCTCTTTCCTCCTTCACTTTATATTTGATGATTTTTATATCAATTCTCATATTTTATTTTCCAAGTAAGAGAGAAAATTAATGCTCTCCTTTTCTTTTTCTTTTTAGAGAGAGTAAGAAACAAAGAGGAAGAGAGAGAGAGAAGTATCAATCGATTGCCTCCGTTAAATGCCCTGACAGGGAATTGAACCCGCCATCTTTGGGTGCATGGGACAATATTCACACCAACTGAGCTACACTGGCCAGGGCTGCTGTCCTTTTCCAAAAACAGTCAAACAAAGATGCTAATAAGATTGAGGAATTTTACTCAAAGCCATGCAGTAAGGCATGGGGTGAAAGGGGAGAAATCAGGGAGAAGTTCCACCTTCTCTGCCTGTGAACGTATGGTCGGCCCTTAATTATTAAGTGGACACTCCCAGCCTTTCCCTGATTTTCAAAGGAGGACCCACCTTTCCCAGATCCAAGCTGAAAAAAAAATAAATTAAAAGTTAAAAAAATGTCGACAAAAGAGAGAGCAGAATGAAGGTTAAAAAATTCAGAATGTGGATATAGAAATGTGAGAGAATTTGGTTGGTTTTTTGAAACAGGGGGTCCCCCAGGGGTGAGGACCACGGAGCCCAATGCGCTGGGGCGTCTGCATGCACGACTCCGGAGACCAGGTTCAGAGACACAGATCTAAGTTTATTGGGGAAGTACAGCCGTATATAAAGGGGTAAGCAGCCAATACAATAGGGACACGCTTGCTATGCTATCCAATGGGCGTGAGGGTCGGGGCTAAGAGTAGGTGGCTCTTGGAGATCTGTCAGGCGGGCGTTGCCACTTCCTGGTGTGCCAAGGAAGCCTGTTGGCTGGAGTGTGCTCACAGCGTTGCTTCGGCCGCAGCACTGAGATAAATCTCTTGAGCTCTGCCCACAGTTTTTGTATTTTTTCTTTTACAAAAAAAAAATTAGAATAGAGAAGTAAGGGATCCTTTATAGCTGAGCGGGATATGGATGGAGGAAAATTATATTTTGAAAATGTTACATACTGTATTTTCCTTTTGTTGTATGTCAAATTCAATTAAACTATTTGAAAAGCAACCGATGGCTGATGTTGCAATTGTGTGATTATGATTCTGCTCTGAATCTGGGCCATAGGGATCTCTGAATTCATAGATGTTAATAGTAAAATTTACAAGGCGATTCTAAGCAAATAGGCCTTGCATGTTAAGAGAAAAGTTTCTTCACTGATGCCCCCAGAAGAGGGAGAGAATTGGTTTATCCCTGAGGCATGAGGAGTGAGTCTTCCTAAGGGTGGCTGTTTTAGCATAGACTCAGCTTAGAGTATAACAGCAGGGGCCATCTGGACATGCCAGGTGTGCTGTGTGGTGAGGATGGAGCCACATGACCATAGGTAGGTGCAGTCTTCAATAGTATTCACAGTAACGCTATGGACTATCCACCTGAGATATGGGACTTTCCTAAGCAGAGAGGAATAAGAAAGTCCTGAAGCAGGTTGATGGGGGGGGGGGGTGTCATAATTCTAACTGTTATATTGTTGGAGAGTCAGACATAGACTATTAGTTCTGTTGCCACTGTAGCTGTTGCTCATGAGCCCTCAACTGTACTTTCTCAGGCATCACCAATGATACATATAACAATCTGTACCACCAAACAAAACAAACGTCTATGATTCTCTGGCATCTTTCTGCTAGCCTTACATCTCAATTCTCCTTGATAGTCTAATTTCTAGAAGCAATTTCTAGGGATGATGACTCCACTTCCTTGATTTCTTTCTTTCCCTCACCATTTGTAGCCAAAGGCAACAGCAAATGCTGATGATTCTGTCATTAGACTCCAGGCCAACTATACTCACTATGCTGGCACCACATTTCCCTCTGACATGGACTCCTGCAGAGCTTGAGACTGTTCTTCTGGTGGACAAAGTAAGTATCCATCCAGTGTGGTTACAAGAAGAAAACGGGTAATGGCTGAAGGATGTACGCCAGCTCCCTTGAGAGTCGTGTTTGTTATGGTAAAAATACGAAAATGTAATTCTCCTTGTGTATGTCATTCTTACAAGCTTGGTCAATGGGAATCTGTCTTTCAGAGGTATATTCATTACTGTACTGAAAAGAAGAAAAAAAAAAGATTTCTAAGCCTGGAAGATTGAAGGTGAGGCCCAGGACTGGGTGAGCTCACTAAGGCACTGTCAAAGGAAATCGGCTAGTTTGTCTGACCCAGGGCAATGTGTCTTTTGGCTCCCTCTCATAAGTCTGTACTTATAACCGCTATTCCAAGCTTTTATTGTACTTATTTGACCAGACAACTTGCATGATAGGTATTCAAATCACTTGATTGCTTCTCTGTGTTTACTTCAAAGAGCTGCTGCAAATCACTTCTTACTTTTCAAAGATAATGGGTTGAATTTCAATAATAGTAGGATGTTATCAGAATGGACTCTGGAATATTTAACAGTTTTGAATATTGCCCATTTCTGATTTAGTGATGCTAATAATTGACTCACTTTCAATGGAAATGACATCTTTATCTGAACTTAATATTCATTGATGTTATAAAGAAACCATTCATTTGTAATGGCTATTATTTTCATTGAGTCTCACAATTTTCAAATCAATATGTGGGTGTTCATCAACCATTATTATAATCTCATTATCCTTATTTTACTTTATAGTATTTTTCTCCCTTTATTTTGTCTTTATTTGAATTTTCCTTTCTTAATCTAGATGCTTCACATAGTATTTAAAGAATTTCTTAAAGCCACTCTCATTTTTAGTCATTACATAATATTTTATATCTAGTTAGAAATTGCTGCTTATTGTAAAATATAAATTATATCTATATCTATAGATTTTATAGCATTACATAGTTTCCCTGCAGTATTCTCTGGCAGAATAAAATTTTTAAAACTTGGTGACTTGTCTCATTTTAGTTTTAACTATTTTACTTGTTCTTCTTGTGCGATATAATATATTCAGTGAGTCCTCGATGTCATCAATGGGTTTTTGGAAACAGAAAATTTAAGCAAAACAATGTATAATGAAACCAGTTGTACCATGGGCTAATTGATATAAACAAAAGTTTAATTCCTAAGGCACATTTCTGTTCACCATAACATCATCAAAGTTGAGACACCCAAGCACTTCTAATATTAAACATTGAAACACATGTGAGTTATGCATACATTTAAGAAAGACTAATAAAACAAATAAGATAATCATTTTTCCAAACTGCTTATTCCAGTTCAGGGTCCAGTGTGGTCAGAGCCTGTTCAGGCAGCTCAGAGCACAAGATGGGAGCCCACGTTGCACGGAGCACCCTCCTATGCAGGGCTACTCACACATGCCCACACTCACTGAGGCTGTGACAATGCAGACAGGGCAATTCACTCACATGCACGTCTTTGGGATGTGGGATGAAATGGAGCCCCCAGAGAAAACTGACTCAGCCATGGGGAGGACATGCAAACTTCACACAGACAGTGGCCCTGGACCAGAACTGATTTTTTCCCCTCATCAACATTATAATGAAATGATGTTGAGCCAAAAGACATCATTTGAAGACCTGCTGTATAATTAAATGCTTATTAGCTCTATTATTTTAGAGTATTGGTTTATTCAGGAGATTGATAAAAATTCTATTTCACATAATAACTCATTGAATTAATTGGGGATATATATATATATACTTTTGTATGGTGCATAATATGGAATAAAATGGCTTTCTAATAATCCATGGCATTAAAGAGACCTAGCTTAAGGGTGACTCTGGAGCATGAGCAATTATTAACTTTTGAAATTCTTTACCTTTGTAATACTTTAGCAAAATTAATTAGTTAATAATACCACCCATTTAATATGACTGTAAGGTTCGCGTTACCTTGCCTGTTAACTTATGGAAATTTTCTATGTATAAATTCTATTTGTCTATTATCACTTCTATATTATTGAAGTACTACTACATTAGTGTGTTTGAGTTATCCAACACACTATTTCTAGGGAATTAGAACAAATTTATGTTATCTTAATACTTCTTTAAATATTGCTATGAAGTATAGGATGAAATGAGTGACATTTATTTTCATCTTCATTTTATAAAGAATCTGATGAAGCCGAAACCGGTTTGGCTCAGTGGATAGAGCGTCGGCCTGCGGACTGAAAGGTCCCAGGTTCGATTCCGGTCAAGGGCATGTACCTGGGTTGCGGGCACATCCCCCAGTAGGGGATGTGCAGGAGGCAGCTGATCGATGTTTCTCTCTCATCGATGTTTCTAACTCTCTATCTCTCTCCCTTCCTCTCTGTAAAAAATCAATAAAATATATTAAAAAAAAAAGAATCCGATGAAAAAGGTGACTTAATTTTTCCCAAATTAAAAAAAAATCAAACTGGTAGCATGAAAGGGAGAGAGAATATTGGGATGCAGGTTCCCAAATCTTCAACTAGTATAGAAGCTTCAGCTTTGTTAAAGTCATTAAAGTTTTTGTGTAGGTATGCCAATATAATAAATATAGAGGTCTCTTTCCATATCATGCTATATGTATATATAGGTATGTATATATGTATACATCTATATCTCATTCCATAATATTCTATTAAAAGTCATAAAATCAATAATGTTCAGTAAGCTTTTTATCATTATTATGAATCTAAACATACTTTCTCATCTATCTGTGTGTGTATTAATGTATGTATCTCTTTAACTTAACAAGCTTTAATTTTTTTGTTTGGTTATGTGTTTGTTTAGAGGAAAGACAGGTTCCTAAGAAAGAAAATCCTGGGATGAAGAGCCCACAGCCTTAGTGTAGTGGCTGGGTATGCAGGGGTGTGTGTTCAGGTGTGGGAGGTGGTGGGAGAAGGGCGTGAAGCCCGAGGCCTGGAGCTAGCCCTGGAGGCCATGGCATTTTTCCCTGGCCAAAACAGAAACCTGCTCATTCAAAGGCTGAGGACTCATGCAACCTCAAATAAAGAGTCAGAATCAGCAGTATTCTGTCAGCACTATCCAGGAAAGAGAGGGACACTCAACTTAGTGAACAAAGCTGAGTACTTATAAGGAAGTGCAGGCCCAGAATCCTGTATAACAATTCTAAAATCCAAAAAACTCTGAAAACAGGTGCTGTTTTATGATACATTTAGTAAAAAAAAAAATGTGACCTGAATTGATATGAGGCGATTTATAGTCTTTACTTATGTCAGTGTGAATTTTGTGTTTTTTATTACAGATATAGTCATATATTTGATAATGAGATGCCACCCCAACCCCCACTAGGGGTGCTGTAATGTACATGAACTGTTTACCAGTACTTCTCTAAAGTCTTAAAAATTATGAAATATGAAATACATATGACCCCAATCAACTAAGGACTGTGGACCTGTGCATCATAAGACCTGATATGTGTCGGCCTCAGTCTCAGCTCAGCCATTCATGTGCTATGTGACTTTGAACAAGTGACTTGCTGGCTCTACGGTTTGGTTTCCTTTTTAGTAAGGTGAGAATACTTAGTAAATTCAGATATTAAGTGAGGTTATGCACAGTGTTCATCACGGGCCTAGCAAATGGCCAACATCTAAGAATGTTAATGTTTATTATCTTACTTTATCTAAAAGGGCACATACCTCACTTTTCTCTGATTCATAGTCACCAAGGAGTCAGTCATCTCCCCATCAGCTCGCTACCCGGCCCTCTGTTGCCAGGAAAGTGGAACCTTGGATAATGAACATGAGTCTCTGTGTTTTGTTTTAATTTTTATTGAATTTATTGAGGTGATACTGGTTAATAAAATTATGTAGTTTTCAGGTATGCAATTCTATAATACATCATCGGTATATTGTATTGTGTGTTCACTTCTCCTTCTGTCACTATTTATCCCCCCTTTACCCTCTGCCACCTCCCTCCACCCACAATAACTTCATGTTCTTAAAAACTCTGTAACTTAGGGAATATTCACTAAATGCCAAAAGAAGTTCATTAATTTTAATGGGGAAATTATTATGTATTCCATCTGGAAAAAATTCCCAAATAATTTTTGCAGATATAAAAATATATGTATTTTTAGTTTAAATAAATAAATAAAATGGTCATGACATGATGCGAGCGGTACTTTAGAAAGACTAATCTTGCAGCTGGGTAAATGATAGATTGGTAGGGGGGTGACTGAAGATGTATGAGTGAGTTTGGGTGGTTAGAAATAGAACAGGCAAGAGGTAAAGAGGTCCTAACAGGAGAGTGGTGATGGTGCTTTTCAATTAATGATCAAATCAATCATGCAGACCTTGACAATTTATATGGGAGGAATATAGATTGTCTAATTTGGTGCTATCCTCTAGATCAGAGATTTTCAAACTGCTTTTTTTCTACAGAAGCCATAGTAATAAATATATCTTGTGTCGTGACTCCATGCATGTGCATGCCCACACATACATACACAGTTGGACTAAAATGTCACAAACATAAATTTTGTCTTATCATATGCAATGTTATTCTATTCTTTTTGTAGTTAAAAATACTTTCCCCTTTTTTTCTTTATCGATTAAGGTATTACATATGTGTCCTTATCCCCCCATTGCCTCCCACCCACCCTGCTCATGCCTTCACCCCACTGGTGTCTGTGTCCATTGGTTAGGCTTATATGCATGCATACAAGTCCTTTGGTTGATCTCTCCCTCTTTCCCCCACCCTCCCTGCCTTCCCTCTGAGGTTTGATGGTCTGATCAATGCTTCTCTGTCTCTGGATCTGTTTTTGTTCATCAGTTTATGTTGTTCATTATATTCCACAAATGAGTGAGATCATGTGATATTTATCTTTCTTCAACTGGCTTATTTCTCTTAGCATAATGCTCTCTGGGTCCATCCAAGCTGTTGCAAGTGGTAGGAGTTCCTTCTCTTTTACAGCAGCAAAGTATTCCATTGTGTAGATGTACCACAGTGTTTTAATCCACTCATCTGCTGATGGACACTTAGGCTGTTTCCAAATCTTAGCTATTGTAAATTGTGCTGCTATGAACATAGGGGTGCATATAACCTTTCTGATTGGTGTTTCTTATTTCTTGGGATATATTCCTAGAAGTGGGATCACTGGGTCAAAAAAAACCAAAAAACTTTCCCTAGCCAGTTTGTCTCAGTGGATAAAGCTTCAAAAGGGTCCCAGGTTCAATTCTGGTCAAAGGCACATACCTCGGTTGCAGGCTCCTCCCCAGCTTGGGCCCTGGTCAAGGCTGGTGCAGGAGGCAACCAATCAATAGGTTTCTCTCACATTGATATTTCTCCTTGTCTCTCCCTCTCTCTTCCACTCTCTTTAGAAATCAATGGGAATATATCCTCGGATGAGGATTTAAAAAAATACCAATGACAAATTTTCACATGATTTATAACCTACTAGTGATTCATATCCCACAGTTTGAAACACACTATCCTAGATTTAGTACTGATAGTTGAGATCTCACTAACTCACATATACCTCCAGATCACGGGATTCACTGTATACCTATCCAATCAGCTGCCAAGAGTTAGTCAACTTGATCTGAAGCAAATAATTTAAAGCCTGGAGAAATCACACCTTCAGAAACTTACTTTTTCAAATGCTTACATCAGTCTCCTTCAATAACCTCAGGTCTAGTCACTCTGCTGCCAAACACACCACTGACCGAGTAACCTGCCTGGACCTGCCATGGTCTCAGCCCCCCAAATAAACAACCCCCCAAAAATAAATGTTAAACAAATAATAACCAGCAACTTGGAAGTAAACTCAGTCTGTACATGAAATATAACATAGTGAAGGTTATTGATACTTGTTCTTTTTCTCCTGTCTACACTATCTTCATCACAAATATTTCAACTTTGGGGGAACATATAGATATGCATTAAAAATAAAATTATAGCACAGAAAAACCATTTTAGATAAAACTAAAGACTGAATGAGAAAGCTTTTAAACAATAAAATTGCTCACACACAACGGTTAAATAATCATAAAATGTACTAAGCAGCACAATTGAGTTCATCCAAAGATGATAAGTTATTCAAATGTATTTCCTTTTTAATAGAAACTATTTTTTCAGGAAAATTGGCAAATGTGTCTTTGCTTGAACTCAAAATGTCAAAAATAATTTCTTATAACATGCTCAGTTCATGTCATGTGCATATGTGTTCTAAAATCATAATAATGCCCAATATGTGTAGTTTAAAAATGAGTATATCTTTTCAAGAGTCATTTTATTGAAAAGTTATCACTTGCTCAGTCATTCTGTGAGTTAAGTCAATATTTCTTCTGTCCAAGCCAATAAACCATATCATTCTAATGAACTTAGAAATCAAACTTTTTTAATTGATTAAAGTGAGCTCTAGTAAAAGAAAAAAATAGCAATCCAGGACATGAATTCCACCTGTATTGTTTAGAATAATCATGGAGGGACAAAATATGCAAAATGCCCAGTATATAAGGTTGAAGTGATTGAGCCAGGATGGTCCTAGTTGGAAAGACATACCATTTTACATTTTGACGTTGAATGTTGGTTTATGCTGCTAAGTTATTGGAAGTCATCATTCTAGGCTAGACTGACCTGCACTTCTAGTGCTGACTGACCCATACTTCCAGAAAGTGATATTTTCTGTAAATTTATGAAAAGGAATATGACTCAGAGCACAGATGCAATCATTTATCAATGTAAGCAGTGACTCTCTGTGAAAAGGGGTGTCCAGTTTTCCTTAGCAAATACGATCAGGAAGTAATGCAAGGGATTTAATAGAAGTTACTCAATAAAAATCTAGAGTTTATACAGCTGATGTAAAAAAAAAAAAAAGCAGTTATCCAAATGGCTATTTAGTCCAGACAAAGAAGGGTACAGAGTAAACAAATTTCAACTATTATACTTTTCTGAAGGGGAGTGTTTAAGTCTAGTACAGAGTCATTTCCTCCACTGCCTAGGAGGTTTGGTTAGAGCAATCGTCAGATTAAGTAAGCTATTGCTGGAAAGCTTTGCATTAATTCACAGGACTGCTAAGATTTTTATTTCTGGGTTTCTTCTATAGGATAATCATGGGCCCAAACTAAACACATGCATTTTTCATTTTATTTAAATAGAAGACAAACCTTCTTCCATGTTTCCACAGTCTGATTTATTTGAAGATGTATGGAATTTTTATCTTCCAAATATGTTATTGGCACCCCTGTGTTTTATTCTGTCCTGGTCTTAACCATAAAATATTATTTACAGGGACTTTTTTTTCTGAAAAAAAAAAAGAAAATATTCTACTATGTACTTCCCTCTAAAGTGTCTCTCAATTAATTATCTAAAATTACTATTTTAGAAGTTTTATTAGAGGTTCAATTATGTTAAAGCTGATTATTTTAACATTCTAATAAACAATATTATTACAAATTATTGTTCAAAGACGTAAGAATAAATTCTTAATATGATATTGAGTAGTAGCTACAAATGTGAGCTTTAAATTAGGTTAGACCTATAGCCTGCCTCCACCTCTTAACTGAGTGGGTCTTGGATATATTCCTTAACCACTCCATGCTTCAGATTTCTCACGGAGATTATAGTGGTACCTACATTACAGAGTTGTAACCATATTATCAAAATACATGGCACATAGTACCAACTTAATAAATTTGAACTATTACTATTGCAGCGTGGACAAATTTTATTCCACAATTCAACTGTCAAAGAAATACTGTACTTTTACATTTTCTTAGATCAACTTGATTTTAAACTCTGAGCCTCCATTCGACTGAAAAGTAAAACATTTAAGCTTTATTCAGCCAGGGGTTTTTCTCCACTTCTGAGTTGTGTCAAGATGCCAAGATTTCAGGATGTTTGGTAAATAGCCATAATAAGATAGGGAAACTTGTCTTGTTACCCATTATCTGTCCACGTTAGTTACCAGTGTGGCACCACTGTTTCATTCAGTAATGTCTTTTCATCTCCACTGCTCTGTTGTGACCTGTTTTGGGCAGAAGAATATTTGGCATGTCTGGACTCTCTAGGCCTCATTCACTCTGGAATGAACTGCAGGGTGAGTGCTTACTTCAAGCTCCCAACATATTTTCTAACTTGTGGAACCCTTAGATCTCTCTCTTCTTTAGTCTTGCAAAGTCCTTAAAACAGACAAACCCCCTGATACCAGCTTAAATGGAGGGATGAAAAAGCAATTAAGGTGAAAATGTAGATTGGATACATCTAAAATATCTTTCAACAATATTTTAAAATATTATTACTTTCAGAAACCCTACTCTTTGATCATGTCTTCATCTACCCACCACTCCTTATTCTCTCTTTACCTTATAGTTTGAAACTTACATATATATATATAAATTTTATTTTTTTAATTACAGTTTACTTCTAATATTATTTTGTATTAGTTTCACGTGTATAGCATAGTGGTTAGACAATCATATTCTTTACAAAGTGTTCCCCCAATATTTCCAGTATCTACCTGGCACAATACATAGTTATTAAAATATTATTGACTATATTCCCTATGCTGTACTTTACATTCCCATGACTATTTTATAACTACCAATTTTTACTTCTCAATCCCTTCACCTATTTTACACAGTACCCCAATTACCCTCTCTCCTCTGGCAACCATTAGTCTATCCTCTGAATCTATGAGTCCATTTCGATTTTTTCTGTTCATTTATTTTGTTCTTAAGAATTCACATATAAGTGAGATAATATGGTACAGCATTTGTCTTTTTCTGACTAACTTATTTCACTTAGCATAATGTCCTCTTGATCCATCCATGCTGTTGCAAGTAGTAAGATTTCATTCTTTTTCATAGTCAAATAATATTCTATTGTATATATGTCCCATAGCTTTTTTATCCACACATCTATTGATGGGCACTTGGGTTGCTTCTATATCTTGGCTATTGTAAAAAATGCTTCAATGAACATAGGGGTACATATATATTTTTTTCAAATTAGTGTTTTGGGTTTCTCCAGAAATATATCAGAAGTGGAATTTCTGGGGTCATAGGCAGTCCCATTTTTAATTTTTTGAGGACCTTTCATAGTGTTTTCCATAGTGGCTGCACCAGTCTGCATCCCCCCCCAACAATACATGAGGGTTCCCTTTTCTCCATATCCTTGCCAACACTTGTTTGTTAATTTATTGATGACTAGAGGCCCGGTGCATGAAAATTCATCCCAGCCTGCCCCCTCTCACAGTCCAAGAGCCCTCAGGGGTAGGAGGCGACCCAGCAATCAGGGGAAGGCGACGCCCCATCACACCTCTGCTGCTGCCACTGCCAGCAGCGCAAGCCTCGGCCGGCCCTGGTTACCTGAGCCTCGGGCAGCCCATCCGAGGCTTGCCTGCTCCTTGGGCCGGCCCTGGGCATCTGGAGGGCTGAGGGGACTGAGGGACTCTAGCGGCAGGCACACGGACTGGCCGGGCCCGCCTGGGGGTGGGCCCGGCCTGGCTGCATGCCTGCCACCCCGGTGGGGCTGAGGGGACTGGGTGCCGCCATCTTGTGGCTGTGCGTGCCGCCATTTTGAGGGTGTGGAAGTCAATTGGCATATTCCCTCTTTATTATATAGGATAGCCATTCTGACAGGTGACATCACATTGTGGTTTTAATTTGCATTTCTCTGATGATTCGTGATGTTGAGCATCTTTTCATATGTCTATTGATCATCTGTATGTCCTCTTTGGAGAAGTGTCTATTCAGGTGCTCCACCCATTTTTTAATTGGGTGTGTGTGTGTGTGTGTTGAGTTGTATGATCAATATATTTTTCATATGGCATAATAAAAGAAGTCACAGTGTCATCCAATGGGGAAAGTTATGTGACTCTTCTGTTACTGCTCCTGCCTTGGCTCTGACCCTATTCTTTGCTACCCATGCTGACACCTCATATTCAAAAGAAACTGGTAGAATGCCTATTTTTTGCTAATAAACATTAAATCCAGTCCTTCCTAAATTCCTGCCTCTCTCCTGCCAAAGACCCAGTGGTGCCAGTGTGGAATGGGCTGGTCGCACATCAGATGCATCAAACAGGAGAGTGTCATACTTGACATGAGTAAAAATATTGACTGTATTACATGAAAAGATATTTAAAATGCATTTAAATAAGTTTCATTATTTAGTTTAAATATTAAATAACATTGGAATACATTGAGGGCTGATATCTATTTAAACCAGTTTCCAGAATGTAATTTGAACTTTTCTAATTTGAGAAAAAGTTTTCAGTATAGGGTTCTAGTGTATTCTCTCTCAAAACGCATATATTTTAATTCCACACTGGGGAGAAGGATATCAAAATCTCCAGAAAAAGACAACTCAAATATGAATGTGTTCCCCTAATTAAGAAAATATAAAGTACCATACTAAATTATTTTTTTCTGTCACTTGAAGAATTTTGCCTTTGAAGTGATTAAAAGTGTCAATAATAAACAATTTGCTTTATGTTTATATAGAGGCTCTATAATCACAAATTTCTTTTCTACCTTCTGTCATTTGATCTTTGTAAACATTTCTGAGAGAAGGTATTGAAATTACCAAATTTCAGTTGAGGAGAAGCTAGATCAGAAAAATTCTTCCCAAGGTTACAGATTGGATTAGAATTAAAAGACAAGGACCTCAAATTTGGTCTTTTAATTCTAACCCAATATTCTTTTTATTTATAACCTGAAGACAAGTTATAAACCTGGTGTGGTAAATAGCATCCACCCTGCATGCCAACCCTAATAAGTTGGAAAGTATGCTTGGGAGGAGCCTTGAAGGACACAGAGTAGATAAACCAGTGAGATGAGTGTTTTTCAGGTGGAGATAACCACATATATAAAGATCCAGTGATGTAAGTCTATGTATGGCCTTCATACACAGATCTCTAAGTGTTTCTCTTTATTTAAACTAAAAATGATTCTTTATTTTAAATTATCTGCTTTGCCTTCTGACTCTTTAATGGCAAATCATCCTCTAATGATGCCAAGCCCTTTTGAGCCCCATCTTGGCTCACTACAGCTGGGTCTCCACAGTCATGTCAGGCCTCTGGATCATTTACTCAGAGTTGCTGCCAGGTTAGCCTGTGTCTTTCTAGAAGTTTGTTCTGGCTAATTAGAGAAAGGCTTCCTCATGCCTAATGACTGACTATGAAATATTTTCTGATTTAAATCAAAATCATGAGCAGGATGAATAAGCTTCCTTAGTAATGAGGTTCAAAATGTTGCTGTTTAATTAAAATATTTTAGAGATTTTCTTATATTTTCAATTAGTAATTATGATAGTTATAACTCTACTGAAAATTAACAGAATAATAACAATTATTATTATTAACTCGGCCAACATTATTTTGCCCTTGCTATACCAGTATTTCATATATATTTAAAGAAATTTATATGAATTACCCATTACTTGTAATCCTTACAAGAACATACTTATCTTCATTTTATACATTATGTAAATTAAAATTAGAAATATGAAATAATTTTATAAAGTCACAGAGCCATTAAGAGATGGAATAATTGCAAACCCACATCTTTCTCTCCCTAGATATGAATCCTCTTAACCATCATCTCTTGTATCACAGTTATTTAAATTTAAAAAAAAGCAGAGAAGAAAGAGAATCTGCATGTACACAGCAGTGCTAACAACATTTTCCACAGAAAAAAAAAATTTGTGGAATTAAAAAAAGTTTTTGCTCAATGCATGTTTATTAGCACATGTAAATAAAAAAAAAGTTTGTTGCATTGTATTAAGGTAATTTCTACAATAATGTTCTAGTAACTTTACTTATAGTATTCTGACCCAAGAGTTGTTTTAGAATACTGCTCACAAGTTAGTCTTTTAGGGCATAGTTGCCACAAAAATGTGCTGGAACTTTGGTGAGAATTTTCATCAGAAAAATAACAACAACAAAATGTTCTTCCAACCTGTCTTGAGTTCTGTAAAGAAGAGTGGACTACAGGAGCTTATGCACTCAGATTCCTTTTGGCATTTTCTAAGGGTTGGTCTTATTTTTAACACCAATAGCTATTAATATGGTTTCTTTTGATTTCTAAAATATTGCCTGATAGAGGACTACCAATGAGGCAAATATCTGGTGAGCATTCAACTTCTTCCTCCAATCAAGATCTTCTGCACTATGTTCAGTTATCCTGAATTATAGAGATTCAGAATCGCTCCCACATCTATTTATACCATGATAGAAAACAGGATGATTACCAGATGGTTACTAAATTTTGGCTATGTTCTAATCTTGATCAGAAAGGTACTCAGAAAATGGAAACCGTTTACAAGAAAGTTCCATATTCTTGTCTTGAAGTAAGCATAGTGATTGCTTTGGAGTGTTAAGTATGATATATGTGAGTACTTAAACAGAGTACCTATCACAAAGTATGTGAACAAAAGTTCACCCCATTACCTTTCATTATTTCAATTCAATCACATGAATTATTAAGTAATTATCTTTTTGGGAAACTTATGCAGTATCATCTCTAAAGAGATACTAAAAGTATCTGATGTGGCTCAGTTAGTTGGAGCATCTGTTCTGTACATCAAAAGGTCATGGGTTCAATTCTCAGTAAGGGTACATACTTACATTGTGGGTTCAATCCCCAGTTGGGGCACAGCACATGTGGAGGCAACCAATCAATGTTTCTCTCTCATATAAATCTCTCTCTCTCTCTCTCTCTCTCTCTCTCTCTCTCACACACACACACACACACACACACACACACACACACACATCAATAAAAAACATATCATTGGGTGATGACTTAAAAAAAGTCTGATTGTTTTTTATAGATCCATTGATATAACTGTAAAAATAAACTATGTCACTATTTTCCTTTTTCTTCTTGTTGGGCCTTTGGAAAAGGCTCAGGTTTGAGTTCTATTAATTTTAACACTACCATGCAATTTTAATAAGCCATACTTTGGAACCAAAATTAAGTGCTTCCTGAAAATAGGTTATTATAAGGTAGATGGATTTCTTATGCTGAGAAGTTAGCTTCTTTTTGACCTGAGACTTCCTCAGTACCTTATTTAAAGAGCCATGAAAACTAAGAAGAGCACTGACATAGAAAAGGAAAATGCATTCCTTCAGGGTTGCTAGTTTTTGGTCTAGGGATTATCCAACAAGCCATTTTCCAAGTGTTTTTTAAATCAAGCAAAACTGTGTTTTTTACATGTCTTACTGCTTCTAGAATCAAATCAATTCAAAATAGGTGAGGAAGGGAAGTGTATAAATCACAATTTACATTGAGAAATTGATTCCTTTCCCCAAATGAAACTGTGCTCTCTGTCAGAGTGCAGGAACATCAAAGCAAGGATGAACAATGAGAATGAAAACAGAGGTTTTGAAATGGAAATTGAACTTTATAGTGCTTTGCTTATGGTACATAGGATGCCACTCTGGATAAAAACAGTCTCTCTGATTTTTCACATCAGGATAAATTAGTAAATTTTTGAGTAATTATATTTATATTTTCTTACCATGTGAACTTTCAAAGATCTTTGAGACTGTTAAAGGAAAAATCAAGAAGCTTTAATTTAGTGCTGGTTTTTGTTTTTGTTTGGATATTTCTTAGCAAAAATGCCTAATTCCATGGGTGATAGATACTGATGTTAGCTGGCAACAGGCCATGATGCAGTCTGTATAGCCCTGAAGAGTCAAGTGGGGTCTTCTTCGGGCCTACATATTTCTGACCTGGCCTTGTAATGTGCAAAATCTAAATGCATTGTATAATCTAGATTTCAAATGAAGATTAGATACACATATCTGACCATTGTTGTTGTTCTTAAATGATAGCTGAAGTATAATAGAGTTCAAAAAAATTTTTTCTATTGCAGACATTCTTTGAACTGTAATTTTTATAATTTAATTATCATAAAATATATATTGTGAAATCTCATGTGGTGAAAAATGATTTAAATATTTTAGGTTTTGAATAAATACTAATGCATTATTGATTTCAGCATTTAAAAAAAAATTGTTGCCATGCTTCATTTTTGTAAAATGGGGTCTTCCATGAGGTGTGATAGCAAAGTCAAAGATAACTGTGTTTTTGGTTTTTTGTTTTTTAATATGTTTTTATTGACTTCAGAGAGGAAGGGGGAGGGAGAGAGAGAGAGATAGAAATATCAATGATGAGAAAGAATCATTGATTGGTTGCCTCCTGCATGCCCCCACTACGGATCGAGCCCACAACACGGGCATGTGCCCTTGAATAGACTTGAACCTGGGATCCTTCAGTCCGCAGGCTCATGCTTTATCCACTGAGCCAGACCAGCTAGGGCAATAACTGTGTTTTAAAGATCATATTACAAATTTGGGCACATTTTCTAACAATCTACATAGAAAATTAAAAATCTAGTCACTAGTCAAGTGGCTAATAGTAAAGAAAATGCCCATGTTTTATATAGGCTACATTTTGTAATTCTATTTGCATACTATTTTTAAGTTGGTGTGTCTAGGTGTATCAAATATATAGCAGAAGAATTTTTCAAAAATATGTTGGCATTTGAAAATATATCATAATAAAGAATAGTCTCTTTTCATGATAATCCAAGTAGCTATATGTTATTTAATTTACTCTTAGCATTTTCATTGTAATGACTTTGATTTGTCAAGGAAAATCAGGTGTGATTCTGCATAATGCCTACATAGCTTCTATTTTCCCCTCAAATACACTCTCATCCAGTGCTGTGGCCAATGGGACTGACTATGGTTTACATCAAAGGGCTCCCTTACCCGCTGTTTCCTGTTTGGTTAAGTAAATGAGTCTTCAGCAAGAGATCAAAGGGAGGGGGCAGAGTGAGGTGCTCTACTTCCTCTCTGTGGCTTTGTCAAGGGCTGGCTGCATCCCATGTCCTGACAGACAGCCCTCTCCTCACAGTGTTCCCTCTCCATTTCTAGAAGTGCAGCCTTTCTTGTCTCCTTGAGGACTTCATATAATAAAAACATCCAGTGCTACAAGATCCAGGGTATTGCAGTATATTCTGCAATTTCCTACATTCTCTTCATACCTTTGTAAATAGTCCCTTTTTTTACAATCTCCATAAAATATACAATTTGAGTATGTCACATATTTTCTGTCAGTACCCAGGCAGATATAAGCACTCATGCAGAAGGTAATAGAAGAAACTTGAGTCTCCTGTAATCTGTGGCTCCACAGACTGGACAGTGCTTTGACTCTAGGAAATTGATGAAGATCCATTTTAGAATCTCCTCCCTCAACTCTATGGCCACTCCCTCTTAGGCATTGATGATCTCACATAGAATTTCTAGTTTCATGGCTATTGCTTTGTTTTAGGCTTTTACCAATGAATTAGGTCCAGCTCCAATGCTTCCTCTTCCACAGAGCCTCACTCATCACTTTTCTTCCTGTGCTTCTAGTCAGAATTAGGTTCTGCCCCGTTGTGATTCTTTGTATGAAACATCACCTAGAAGCTGTTCCACTCCCAAGAGTGTTAGAGCTATATATATATATATATGCTTTCAGAGAGGAAGGGAGAGGGAGAGAGAGATAGAAACATCAATGATGAGAGAGAATCATAGATTGGCTGCCTAATGCATGACTCCCACTGGGGATTGAGCCTGCAGCTTGGGCATGTGCCCTGACTGGGGATCGAACTGTGACCTTCTGGTTCATTGGTCCACACTCAACCACTGTACAACACCATTCAGGCAGAGCTAAGTCTTTAAATGTAGGTTTCTTGAAGCCAAATACTTTCAACAAACATGTATTGAGTATCAGATAAGGGGTTGTGCTAGATGGATGGGAATGAGGATATGAAAAAGAATGAAAGATAGCAATCTGGAGATTCACAGTTTCTACCAAATTGATTTAAAAAGAAGACTGTCAGGCCCTGCTGGGTGATTCAGTTGATTGGAGCATCATCCCATACACCAAAAGGTTGCTGGTTCCATCCCCGGTCAGGACACATAGGGGAGGCAACCAATCCATGTTTTTCTCTCACATCGATGTTTCTCACTCTTTCTCTTTCTCTCTCTTTCCCTCCCTTCTTCTCTCAATGTTAGACTGATAATACTTTTCTCCAAACACAAGTGTAATCACATTACTATATCACTCCTCTAGCCACTAAATACTCTCTATTCCCACCAAACACAACTCACAAACAACCTTTGATGGTGCGTCCTGTTTTCAAAATGAATTTAAATTCCTGAATATCCTGTGGAAATACTGAGAGAAAAGGACTCCAGCAAAGCCAGGTTTAGTTTCTTCCCATCATTACACCACTACTAACGCCTCACCCCATTGGATTGCTCAGCATTGCATTCCATGCCCTGTGCCTCTCAAGTCACACATCTCTTTATTCTTATCTTGCCTTTTACTGTCACTTTCACCTGTGAGAGGAAGGGTGTTCCTGTCAAGATCTAGCCCAAATGCCAATTCTCTCACCAAATTTTCCAACTCCAATGAATGGCAATCCCCATTACCACAGTTTTCTTTTCATCAGAATTAATGACTTGTTTCTAATCTTCCCAGCTAGATTCTAACCTCCTTAGGTGAAGGGATCAAGCTTATTTATACTTGTAGACTGACAGTGTCTAGTAGAGGGACTCCTTTGTACATGTATTTTGAACTCAGTAAATATTTCTTAAGATAAATGACTTACTAGTGCTGTAATTAAACTTAGAGCGACCTTTCTTCAGATGCTAGCAGTAAGTTAGCTCTGCATCATGAGGGGTAAATATAATGAGATAATTTTAATCTTATTAGTCTTCATTTAAATTAAAAACTGCATTACATTATTTTCCACCTCTGAGGGAAGACTCTTATTTCTTCTCATGCCTTGTAGTATTACTCTCTCAGAACCTGCAAAATGCAAGTTATACAGGGTTATCTTTTTTTATCCTTTTGAATTTTTCTTTAACTTTCAAAAATAAAGCTTCTGACAATTATTTGCCTGTTTTTGAAAATAATTATCTATTTAAGCAAAATCTGAGAAAAACCTATTTGAATATGATGCAAATAATCACAACTTGTAAAATAAAGAATTGGCCTTCATCCAATTATTACATTTTGAAAGTATTAAAGGGGCTTTTAAAAACATCTAAGGATGTTCTTTTTTTCCAAAATAAATCTCCAAAGCTACCTATAGATTTATTGAAATATTTATGATAAAACGAAAGTCAGAAGCTTTATGTTGGTGGCATCAGAAAGAAGTTGAGTGGTAGACATGATCTGATTCTTAGGGTGAATTATTAAAAACATATTCTTCTTTACAGATCAAGAATCAAAAGATCAAGCAGAACAGTTCAAAAGTTGAAAGAGATTAGATAAAAGATGGGTTGTGCAGAAGAATCCAAGGAAGAGATGAAACGACTGGTGAGGTGGTCACTGAATTTCATTGCACCAGGTATGTATGAGAGTGAACTTTTTAAAAAAGAGATTATTTCCGTGTGTTTTTAGTGACAAATATTAAATTTATAATGGTTTTGTATAAATAAAACAAATAATTGCTCAATACTCCTACTAACAAAATTAATATCTAATATTTTTGAGCATTTATCAAAGACCACATATGTTATCTTATTTATTCCACATTAGAGCCCAAAGGGGAAGGAAGACACTGTTATCAACCCTGCTTTATAATAAAGATTCTGTAGTTTATCTAAAGTCATTATAAACATTTAATATGGGGCTACAGGGGACTTTTCCTGGTGAACCAACCTTTCTTCCACTTATGGGTGCTGGATATGAAAACTGTCCTCACTATGATGGTCTCTCAGAGGTATTCAATGCTATTAATATATTTTTCTTGAAATACGCTCTTACCTTGGTTTCTGTGTCATCACACATAACTGGCTGCTTTTCTACCTCTCTTTCCTTTTCTTTGCTCTCACCTTTACTAGATCTTAATAAAACTGACTTTTCAAGGACATTCATAAGCTCTTGCCAAGCAGTCTTTTTCCCACTCTATACTCTTTCCCAAGGTGATCTCATCTATACATATGGATTCAAGTATATCTATGTTCTGATGATTCTCAAATTTGTGTCTCTGGTCCAGGTATTTTCTATGAGCTCCAGGCTCTAATACCTAATTAGATCATCCACATCTACACATGGAAGCCTCATCTTCTCTTCACCATCTTCAAAACTGAATTCATGATCTTCCCCAGGAACCTGGTCCTCTTCCAGACTCATTTATCTAATTAGGTCATCTACATCTGCACTTGGATATTCCATCTTCATCTGCAACACTTTCAAAACTGAATTGTTGATCTTTCCCATAAAGGCAGTCCTCTTCTAATTTTTCCTTTCTCAGCAAATGGTATCAGCATTCACTAACTTCATAATCTGGGCACCCAAAGTTAACCTTTATGCCACTCGCCTAGGTCCCCCTGTTTATTGAGTCACTAATTTATGTGAATGATACCATCTAATTGTCTTAGAAGTGTTTACATTTGTTCATATCCCCTGCTACCAGCCTGTTCTGGTTTATTTCAAGAAAAACTGCAATAACCTCTTTATTGATATTCCCCACTTTTCTCGGCTTTAATCTCATCATGCAAACGTGATCATGTCTCACTTCTGCTTGAAACCTTTTAATGACTTTCCATTACTTTTTAGACTAAGTCCATGGGCATCTGAACTCTCAATGTCTGGTCATCACTTTATGCTTTTTATTCTTTTCTTTGTTGTAACCATATTTTTTTCTGTGTTCCTGCAGCTGAACTTTGTTACTCTTTCCCATCATAGCTTACATACATTTCATATGCTTTTTCAAATGTCTAGCATTCACCTCGTCAATTTTAACTAAGCCTTTTACTGCAGCTGAAGTATCACTACAAGTGAGCTCTCCTTATAATGACAGAATAGGTTATATCTCCAGTGACCAACATTTAATTTATAACTAACACTCCATGTTCAAAGTACTTTTCACAATATAAACTTAGTAACTAGTTATTGTTAATATATGTCTCCCTGTTAGACTCTCAGTTTCGTGGCAACAAGGCCATAAGTGCCCTTTCTTTGTTTTTGTACCTGCAGTGTTATATACAATGCTTTATATTTAGTAGGTGTTCAGCAAATAGAAGTGTTGAAAAAAAAGCAAACTATCTAAAGCTCAAAATAGTGGCCCGAGTCAAAGATTTAGGCTCAGTAGTTACCAACAATTATTTCTGAGGTTTTCATGGTTTTTATCCAACACATTTCACAAGTTGTAGGATACTCACATTAGCCAAAACAAACAACTAACTATGCCTGTACATTTCAAAACGGTAGTTGGCATATTGAATTACTTTTCCCAGGTTTTCTCTTCTTTTTGTGTCCATACCTGTGCCTGGAGACTTTGCAGCCCCATCCCCCTTAACCCCCCAAAGATGGAGTATACTTCTCTACCCTTTGATTTGCGTCTCAGCATGCGATGTACCTTGGCCAATGGGATTTTAGCCAATGTGTTGCAAGCGGAGGTGTAAAATGCGTTGTCACTACTGGTCTTGTCCTTTTGCATTTCTGCAATAATTACAAGAATTACAATCCTCGAGTAGCCTGCTGCCTTCAGGAATATGACATATACATGGAGTAAACTTGTCTTAATCAATCCATCGACCTATAATCTGAATAACTATTCTGCCAATTTACAGACTCAAGAATAGGAGAATAACTGTTTTACATCACTAAACTTTAGTTACTTGTTGCTCAGCAAAATTATAGCAATAGCTAACTGCTACAATGAGCATGTAAGAAGTTTTGGTGCAGAGAAGGTCAAGGAAATTAATTTACAAAGGTATCTGGATGCTTTGATGTACCATTGTACTTATTAGGTGTTATTTAACCAGCACCCCTTCCCTGAAAACTAGCCTACTAGTGCCCTATATTGGAAAATAGACTTGGTTTTAACTGAATCATGGAATAAATATGATTATTCCACAAGAGTGAGAAAAGAAGACACAAGTTTCAAGGAACACTACTATTTGTTTGGTAAGAGTAAGATAAACTTTTCAAGAAAAGTGGGGGAAGAGTAGTAACCAGAGAGTAGAAGGAAAACCGAGACTATGGTTCTTCAAAGAAGACAGTAAAATACTAAAATGGTGAAAGAATATAGAGAAACTTTTATAAACAAATACTAAAATTATATTCTAGGACCTGACCAACATTAGCAAAAGAAAGTTTGTCTTTTTAGCTGTTTCACTATGAATTATCTGAAGGAGTTAAGGTGCTTTTAGGAAAGTGTAGGATGTGAAGAGTTTAATATTCACTCTTCCAAGTGAGCCAAGACCCTGGGAGAAGAGCAATATTGTTTAAAAAGTCCAAGTGAACAGAGGTAGGGGAGGCAATGTAGGAGACTAGAGGCCACAGTGTTCCAGCATGCCAGTGCATGGGGCACACTGAATTGCTGAGAGGTAGCATGGCAAAGCATTAATGTTGGGGACTCAGCTTGGTTTTCTATGTGGATTCTATCATTTACAAGCTATGTGACCTTGATTACCTCATTAATTTATGAGACAGAACTACCTACCTCTTACAATAGTTTTGAATATTTGTGAGATAATACAAGTAAAGCACTTAGAATTGAGCCTGTCATGTAAGGAATGTTCAGTGGTTATCGGCCATGTTATTATTATAGACCTCTTAGATGTATCAGAGACTGTTGATTTTTAGCCAATAAACATTTCCTTTTTTTTCCTGAGTGCAAAGATAGATGGTATTCTCCACACTCTCTCACAGTCAGGTATGGTTATGCGCATAAGTTCTTGCCAAAGAAATGTGCAGAAATGATGTATTCAACTTAAAGGAGGCTATTAATAAGAAGGTTTACCTACTCCATATCCCCTTTGCTTGCCCATCACTGGAGTACAGATGATAATGCGACCCTAGGGGACAGAAGATTTACAAAAAGGAAGAAATTTGAGTCCCTGCACCATGTGCTGAAGAGATAACTGCCATCCAGGAATAGCCACTATGTACCGTTATATGAGTAAGAAATAAGCTTTTATTATATCTTATTCATTACATATTTTGGAGAGTATTTATTATAATAGCCTGTCCTCCCCTAAGAAAATGTAGTGGGGGGGAAATAACAAAAAGCTTTACACTGTATTCCTGATTCTGATAATTTACATATTTCCTAGATGTTATGGGCCTGAAAGGATTGGCATAATTCTAAGCAATTCAAAAGTCATTTATCACATGGAAACAGATAGGATACTGCTCCTCAATTTGTTAATATATGTATGGTGAAAAGATACTGCGTGTTATGCAGCCATATTTGACATTTATAATAGACTGAAACATGGAAACTTTGGTAAAGAAAGCTATAGTGCTCCTCAAATTTATTTGACTAAAGAAAACCCTTTTTGTAACAATTCTGTAAACATCCCTGAAGACATTACTTTGCAGGCATCGATTTGGATACGGGGGAATAGCCATTTTTAAGTAATCTGGGTAAGAATATAAATTGACAAAGCTTTTTTGGAAGTTAATTTTGTTGTGTCTATTAAAGCCTTTAAATCCATAATTCCACTTCTTAGAATATCTTTTAAAAGTTAAAAACTCATAGGAACATGAGTGTAAATGTTGTTGGTGCTATTATATTGGTAAAAATCAAAACAAAAACAAACAAAAACCAAACAAAACTGTAAAACATGTACTTTTTTTTCAATAGAGTAGTAAGAGAACTTAGGTTTGATTCATAGTCTATGACAAACTATAGTTATTAGAAATGAATAGGATGTACATCAAAGGAAATGTAAGCTTCAATTGGGCTTATGTAATGTGGATTTTTTCTTTTCTGAGTCATCTCCAGCAAGTAGGAAAAAAGGCCTGATGCATTATAGCTGTTTAGGAAATATTTGGTAAATAAATGATTTTAATATGTATTTTTACAGAAAGTCATCTATGATATATTGTTGAGTAAAAACAATTAACTTTTAGCATAATTTATAGGGCAAGATCTAATGTATGTTCAAAGAACAGACATAGAGATAAAGAACCAGAAATTCCCTGTTAAATTGCAACCAGAGGTTACCTCTGAGGTGTGGAATAGGCATAGTGGGGATTAAAGGGAGAGCTTCAGTTAGACTTTACCCAGTATGCTTGTTTCTTTTAGAACAGGCATATATTCATGCATCATTTAGTAATCATCATGGGCCATTTATAAATCTTTTGAAATGATAATCTAAAGTAGGACATTTATATTTTGAAGAGGGAATAGTAATCTTAGCTAAACCTACTGAACATTGCTCATGAGCTGAACACTGTTTAAATATTGTACCTGTGTTAACTCACCTAAATTTGACTCAGTTAACCTTATTAGAGAAGTGTTAGCACTGCTGCCATTTTACTGATAAGGACACTGAGGATAAAGTACCTGTTTTGCACCACATATCCACGTAGTAAAGAACTCGAAATACAAACCCAGGCAATCAAGCTTTACCTGCAATCTTAACCATCTCGTTAATGCTGTGTTTGAATAAAATCAATATTCTGAGCCAGTGAGAACCTGATTGGAATAATGAAAAAGAAGAGAGGGACAATAGGCCTATGAAGGTTGATAGCAACTCTTGAAATCAAACACTGAAATGTTTGGATGGTTTTATTAATCAGCACAGAAATGTGACTTTGAGCTTCTTTAAAGGTTCCTATGTTTTTTTTACAAGGGGAATGGAGTATGGAGTGCTTAGAAGATAGTAAATAAGTCATACCATTCTGGTTAATCTATGAGCAGGGGAAAAGGATTGAAATAAAATATTCCAAAATCCACTATTGAAAACAAAGGTGCCCGCATTTGGCAGTGGCCCATCATAGCACTGTTGGATAGAGATCAAAACTGACTGAATGGTGTATTTGCAGCTATTTAATAACAATGGAGAGATTCAGAGAGATGGTTTCTTCAGTAAAGCTGAGGTCATCTGGTCCTGTCGCCAGGCCTAACTCACATTTCATACACAATGTGTATGTGAACACCTCTGAAGTTTTGCTCATATTGTTTTTGGCTGGGAATTCCCTATCTCCTCCTGAACTGACACATTCCTACTCATGTTTAAGGTCAAATTCAAGAGCTACCTTTTCTTTAGAACCTCCCTTAAATGTCCCCTAAGGAAAAGATAAGCCATTCCCTTTTCTGAGATTTTTTAAAATCTAGGGTCCTTGTTTTTCAAAGACCAGCACAGTATGAGGGAGAGTAGATATTTATGAAATAGTAATTAAATGAATACATGCATTTGTATATATTTAATTAACCCTCAGCTTATTAAAAGTAATAAAGATGTCTTACAAATGTAATAATGAAATAAAAACATTCTAGCAAAAGTTTATTGAATACTTTATGGTGGACACTCTGCTAAATTGTGTGTGTGTGTGTGTGTGTGTGTGTGTGTGTACACACACAGTATCTTATTTCACTGCTGACCCATCTAACTGTACCATTTTACAGAAGATACTAAGGCTAAGAGAGGTTAACTTGTTCAAGGTCAAGCAAGTAATAACTCTCAAAGTCAGGTTTCAATCTCAGATTTGACTCTAAAGCTTATGATTTTATTCGGTAAAAGTTAGAACCCTTGAGAAAGATAAAGGCAACATAAATATAAGAAGAAAAAGTCTGCTGAATAGAATGATGTGATCTCTACCACTGGTCTAGCAAAACACTGTAATGAGCCCTGGCTGGTGTGGCTCAGTTGGTTGGGTGTTGTCCTGTGCAGCAAAAAGTTGCTGGTGTGATTACCAGCGAAGCACATTCCAGGATTGCAGGCTTGATCCCTGATAAGGAGCATGTGGGAGGCACCTTATCGATGTTCCACTCCTCTCACATGAATGTTTCTCTCTCCCTCTCTCTTTTTCTCTCTCTAAAAATCAATTAAAAACCTTTAAAAAACAAATGAACAAACAAAAAACACTGATAACTCTGGTACGTGCAGTGTACTAGTTCAAACTTCCATGTCAATATTTCTAAATAATCCAGGAATAAATCAATGATTATCAGTTATAGCAACACTATCATATTCCTTGTATTTATACTGAATGTTAGACTCATTTCATCCAGTACGTGATTTTGTTTCTTGTATTATCCAGAAACATGCCTTTATTTTGTCCAAGGGTTGACAAAATGCTAAAGTAACTTTAGACATCTTATTTCCAGATTGTAAAAATAGAAACTCTAGCTGTAGTACATCAGAAAAAGGATATTCTCTGACTATTAACCATTACCTTTGAGTCTAGAAACATGTCCTATGAATCAGTCATTTGATGCTGATAAATTCCAGGCAACTTCCTATGCATAAATTGTCAATGATTTTGTAGGAGAAAGGATTCCAAAAAAGACTTGACTAATATGAATTCCTTTTAAAGACAATTGATAGCCAAGACCATATTGTCTTACCTATCAACATTTTATATTTAGATAGATATTCAATCTGGATAATGAACGGGATGAAGAAAAAATTATCTAGAACTTGGGGCCTTTAATTATCCTCTTATAACATACTAGAGGCCCAGTGCATGAAAATTCATGCACTCAGGGGGAGAGGGGGTCTCTCAGCCCGGCCTGTGCCCTCTCACAGTCTGGGACCCCCTCGGGGGATGTCCACCTGCTGGTTTTGGCCCAATCCCCGGGGTATCAGGCCTAAGCTGACAGTCAGACATCCCTCTGGCAGCCTGGGAGCCCTTGGGGGATCTCTGAGGAGGTGGGAGAGGCTCCTGCCACTGCGGCTGTGCTCGCAGCTGTCAGCAAGGTTTGTGGATGAGTGGAGCTCTCCCTGTGGGAGCGCACTGACCACCAGGGGCAGCTCCTGCATTGAGCATCTTCCCCCTGGTGGTCAGTGCACATCATAGCGACGAGTCCTTCCTGGCTGTTCCACAGTGAGGGTCAATTTGCATATTGCCCTTTTATTATATAATGCTAGAGGCCCGGTGTATGAAAATTCATGCACTGGAGAGAGTGTCCCTCAGCCTGGCGTGCCCCTTCTCACAGTCTGGGAGCCCTCAGGGGTGGGTGGAGACCCAGTGATCAGGGGAAGGTGACGCCTCCATCACACCTCTGCTGCTGCCACTGCCGGCAGCACAAGCCTTGGCCAACCCTGGTTACCTGAGCCTTGGGCAGCCCTGGGTGGCTGGGCAGCTGCCATCCAAGGCTTGCCTGTGCCTCGGGCAGGCCCTGGGCAATTGGGGGATGAGGGAACTGGGGGACTCCAGAGGCAGGTGCCCCGGCGAGGCTGAGGGGACTGGACACCGTCATCTGTGGCTGTGGGTGCCATCATCTTTGAGGGCATAGCAGCCAATTAGCATATTCCCTCCTTATTGCCTGTGGGTGCTGCCATCATTGCGATGATGTGAGGTTCAATTAGCATAGTCCCTCTTTATTAGATAGGATATTCTAGAGCAGTGGTTCTCAACCTTCCTAATGCCGCGACCCTTTAATACAGTTCCTCATGTTGTGGTGACCCCCATTTTCATTGTTACAAATTGAACATAATTAAAGCATAGTGATTAATCACAAAAACAATATGTAATTATATATGTGTTTTCCAATGGTCTTAGGCGACCCCTGTGAAAGGGTCGTTTGACCCCCAAAGAGGTCGTGACCTACAGGTTGAGAACTGCTGTTCTAGAGTATTCAAGGAAGTAGTTAGAAGCTGACTATTATTAATTTGATAAGTTGATGACTGAAGCAGCATTAATTCTGCATGATACAGTTTTTCTTTAATTACTACAGATTAGCTGGAGTTGTATCAAGCAATTTGAGTTGACTCCTCTCCAAATCATTTTTTCGGGGGTGGTGGTGCATATTTCTCATATTTACATAAAAATTGGTCATGAATAGCTGATGTTGCACTACCTTTCACAGAGTGTGCTTTAAAAAAGGTAACAAAAACTATACAAACTACTTACTGGATGAGATAGTGACTGACCTGATGCAACAATAAAAATTGATCCTGGTTATTTTGCCAAGCATTAAATAATTTGTAGATCTTTCTGCTGAGTTGCCAAAAAAGAAAGTTGGGTTGTATATTAAATTTTGCCTTTGGGCATTATTACTTTGAAAGTAATCCAAATATTTTGTTTATATTGGAAGAATTCAGTGAGATACAGTTAACTGTGAATAGAATTCAAAACAATAACTCTGGAAAGGAACTATTTCCTTTGGTCAGAGGCAATTGTGTCAGCAGTTATGACCAGTCAATCAAAAAGAAGAAAGAGAGAGAGAGAGAGAGAGAACACCAACTGTGAGAAGGCAGCTGCCAAGCGGATTGACTAGATAGCAATACAAAATTTGAAATGTTTTATGACATAAGGTAAATACTAAGCTTTTATCTGCGCATTGGGAAAAATGAAATACAACAACTTAGAAATTGTATGTAAGTGCATTATTGAGAAATATAGAAAAACTCAACTACCTTTGCATACAATTGAAGATAACAGCAGACATTATTTGTCTGATGGCACTGTTTTATACTGCAGAGACCTTTTAAGAAGAGTTTACAACTAAATTTTAGAACGGCACACATACATACTTATAGTGACTTTATTCTTTTCTACAAATTTGTCAAACAAGTGGCTTATCAAATCCATACTTTTTGTTTTAGTTTAAAAGTATTATGTTTTAAGTGAATTGTTTGAGCTTTAAGAAAATGTTTTAAACTTCAACAGTGGACCACTAAAGAATTTTGAAAGAATAAGACTGAAAACAATAGAAAATACAACTTATTTACTTATTTATTTTAATATATTTTTATTGATTTCAGAGAGGAAGGGAGAGGGAGAGAGAGATAGAAACATCAATGATGATAGAGAATCATTGATCTGCTGCCTCCTGCATGCCACCTACTGGGGATCAAGCCTGCAACTCAGGCATGTGCCCTTGACCAGAATTGAACCCGGGACCCTTCAGTTCACAGGCCAACACTCTATCCACTGAGCCAAACCAGCTAGGGTGAAAATACAATTTATTTAATCAGTGTTTTATTTACTTATGTAGCAAAGTATTATTGCACTTTCTGTGCACTGGTTCCATTTGACTTTTCTAGTGTTGCTAAATAATAAAGCAGGAGAGCTATCATGCTGGGAGCTATATGATGATTTTCATTTTTAGCAATAGTGGTGTTCTGGGCAATTAATCAATAGAGAGTTTAGTGAACTGATATCTATACTAATAAAAGGGTAATATGCTAATTAGACCGAGTCAACTAGACATCTTCTAGTTGTCTGCTCGTCTGGTCCTCCTTCTGGACAAAGTCATAGTGACGGGGTCTGAGTTGTTAGGAGTGATCAGGCTGGCAGGGGAGGGCGGTTAGGGATGATCAGGCCACAGGCAGAGGTGGTTAGGGGGCAATCAGGCAGGCAGGCAGGCAGGTGAGCAGTTAGGAGCCAGAGGTCCCAGATTGTGAAAGGGATGTCTGACTGCTGGGGAGTCCTGGAGGCCTCTAGATTTTTTATAATTAGTGTTCCTTCTTATTTATTTTTTCATTTTTCATTTTTGGGGTTAACATTCACCATATATATATATATATTTTTTTGAAAATTTAGTTAAATTGGGCAATCTCATTACATTATTCATCACTTTCTCTTCTCATTGATAGATGTTTTTATAAAGTGAAAATATTTTTCTTCCTATATTAAGCATTTTTTATTTTTCCTTTTAAATTATATATAAAATAATCTTAATTTAGCCTATTCTGTACTTCTGGGTTATTTACACTTTTCATTTTGAACTCTTGATATACATTTATGATTTAGGTTTCAAGTTAACTCCTATATATAGAATATACAACTTTTTTCTCATTTTTATTTCTTCCATTTTCTTTCATTTTATGGTTCAGCATATTATTTTCTCAAGAAAACATGCTTGTTATTGTTAGATATTTACCCTAATTGATGTCAATATGACCACTGAACATGTCAATCCAGTTATCAGTCAACCACATTAGAAAGAAGCTGAAAAAAACAAATCTCTACAATTTATACTCACTGTTGAATGAAAATGCAACTGAAAGTATGAACAGATCTCTTTGGCAAAATAAGTTTAGAAATAAGACTTTAACATTTTAAATGTATTTTTTACTCACTTGTGGAATATCATGTTTTGTCAAATTTACTACTTGCATTTATTTTCTTGAAGAACAGTGAAAGTTTTGTATCATAAAAATCATTTAGCATCTTACAGAAATTTAACTACTGTAACTATGTAGTCTTTCTTTTAACCCATCAAACATCTATTTTATTAAATATATAACATCTACTATAAAAATTGCATTATATGTAACTATATGCAGTTGTTAAATATAAGAGTTTGTTTCAGTAGTTACTTATTCTATAAAAACCATGGTGCTACTTTTAATACCTTGCAGGTTAATTTAAAAAAACTGGATTTCATATGGAAAGTTTTGCCAACTCCACTGTTCTTTGAATGCAGTGTGATGTCTTGGAAGTCCTGGAAATGAAGGAGAAAAAAAAGCCTGTCTCTGCTAGTTAGTTTTGTGATCTTGAACAAAATATTTTTCCTTTCTGGTTTCAGTTTCCCATTTTATAAGATGAATAAATTTAGTTAAATTACTTCAAAGCTCTTGCCATCTCCAAAACTTTGATGACCTTGCAATTCTACTGGCATTTTTAAAGATTCCTGGTAAAACAACAACTTTGGGGGAAACCTTAAAAACTTGTATATTAAAACATGCACAAGGCATTCAGAGCGTATGAGAGTATAGCACAAGCAAAAGATTTTATAAACCGTGGCATGCTTTACTTTGTAACCATGGCATTTCAAATGAGCATTTTATATTAGATTGATAAATATGGTCATTTGACTGTGGTTTTATGCCGCAATCCATGGTTCTCTCAACTTTGTGAAGATTTTCTAGTTTATAGTATGAACCTTTGATTCACCAAATAACATTACCAAATTATTCTGTCTTTGCTCTGAAACTCATGTTGGCTGCTCTTGATTAGAAATGGAGATAAAATTAATTGCCTGATTTTTGATACGGACTTTCAAAAGCTTAGCAGATTTTATTAGTTAATCCAAACAATGTCGGGGTAAGACAATTATGCCTCTTCTTTTCTCATGCACCCAGCCCGCCTTTGTTCTTTATAACCTGGATCTGGACCAGCAGATTGACAGGCGAACACCGGAGCCAGAGGAGCTGGTGCTTTTTGTTCCACAGAGTCCTTGTTCTTTGCAGAGTGGCTGATATTCTAATAATAAAGGAAAAGTCAGCATTTCATGTCCCAAGAGCATGAACTTCCTGCCCTGCTTTGACTCACACAAAGAACACCTCCAGGCCAAGCACCCCCTGGCAGGGTTTAAGTCTCCTTACAATTCTTATCGCGTGGCCTGCCCCGCAGCCCCTTCTCCAGGACCATGCCATGATTAGTCAATGCACAGATGTAAAAGAAACCTGCCAGCGCCTTCAAGTGAAATCTCCTAACATCATAACATGTCACGCTGAAAGCAATGGAATAAAAACAGGTATTCAGGGCTGAGGAAACAAGAAAAGCCGAACAGCGCAGAGACTAGGACAAGGATCTTTAGTTCGACGCCTCACCAGGCCGCGTTGGCCTGTGAGTGTCAAAGAGGGTGGGACACCTTTTGCTTTGCCTGTTACACCCACTGAATCCCCTGGCTGTCTTCCCGGAGTCTGAGTATCAGGGACCCCTCACGAAGGCTTCGTTGCATTCTTTTGAACTGATTCCTGCCAAAGAAGCACAGCAGAAACAAAAGCACTGCTGTGGTGTTAGAAATCACAATTGTCAACTTTGGGGGAAAAAAAAATCCTGGTATGTAGGTGAGAACAATATCCATGTGGTTCAAGTAGACTGATGAATTTACTGGAAGGATCTGTAACAAACAGGGTGGCTGGGGAAGGATCCTGCTCTTTGTCTGGGTACCAAGCTTAAAAAAAGTAGAGGGTTTAAATATCATGATGCCATGTTCAATATTTTAAAGCATTTGCTTCTTGCAGGGGACTTTATAGAGAAATGGAAAGGCAAAAATGTAGAAAAAATAAGTTAAAATTTTTTATTGTATCCATTAAATAGGGTTGAATTAGTTAAATACATTAAAAATGTAAATATTCTAACAAGGTTTTGCTATCTCTTAAAAAATATCATGTGAACCAAGCGATCTCATTTTGAAGATTTGTAACATTTGGTCTCAATGTTTCTTTGTAATATCTCAGGAAAATATTGACATTAAAAAATGTTTTTGGATTTGAAATGACCTTAACAATCTGTAAGTAGCTTCTTTTTTTTAAAAAAAATCTGTATTGTTGAAAGTATTACATATGTCCCCCTTTTCCCCCCATTGACCCCTTCTAGTCCTCCCCAGCCCCCTCTCCAGGCCTTCACCACTCTGTTGTCTGTGTTCATGGGTTATGCACCCTGCCTTCCCTCTGAGGTTCGACAGTCTGTTCCATGCTTCTATGTGTCTGGGTCTATTTTGTTCTTAGAATTTATTCTTACTCCAGATTTCTCCCCGAGAAGCTAATTGCTGATGCTAATAGCTGCCTTTCTCATTTTTAAGATTCCTTTCATCTATTTTAGAGTATATAACTAAGTTATCTTCTCATATTCACCATCTACTGATAAATCTGCTATACTCAATTCTTTTAAAATGTATTATACCTGGTGGAAGTTTTCATTTGATGGAAATTACCAAATTTACAAATTGGTCACAGATTTCTAGTTCTGCACTGGGGCTAACCAGATAATTGCTTTGTGCCTCCGTTTCTCCACCTTTCTAAAGTGAAGCAGGCCATTAAAATAACTTTCTAATAACCCCAAAGTAATGGCAACTCAGTCTCAAATAAAGCATAATAACTTCACTTTTAGGGGAATGTAGGAGCAGACGGTTAGTCCTCGGTTCTCTGCTCTGAATACAACTACCTTTCTATAGAAAACAAAACAAAACTGAAGAAAGATTCTGTTCAATAGGACTTTGTTTCATTTAGTATATCTCTGTAATCCAATACTCTTTGGTAATGATCTATTCACTGCTTAGCTTCTCCACACTAGTCGTGCGTTCCTTGATGATAAGGATCTCTCTCTCTCTCTCTCTCTCTCTCTCTCTCTCTCTCTCACACACACACACACACACACACACACACACACACACATTTTCTCATTATTTGTAGCCCCTCTGACCAACCCTGACACATTATGGACTCTCAATACAAGCTTGTACACAACTGAATGAGCGAATGCATGCAATGATGCTTAGAATAACCCAGGCCAAACCTGTAAATGGCAAACTTGTTTCAGTAGGCTGCCTTCTTTTTCTTTACTCCTGCGTTTATATTAAGCTTCATATCATTATAAAATGAGGGTGCAAATCATAACACTCAACAAGATTACGGAGATGCGTCTATTTTGAAAATAAGGAAAAAACCAAATTGGCATGGAAAAGCTTTCTTTGATATTTGTAGGGCTATTTGGAAAAGAAAATAAGTTTGCTATTATTGCAGACTTATTAATGTTTGCAGTTGTCCTGATTATTCTAACGCAAACCAAATGGCATTTAATTTGGGAGAAATTGCTCTGGACGTGCAATCTAAAGAGGCGAGAAAGGGAACAGACTTTCTTTATGCAGTGTTTGGGATGTGGTTAAATTATTTTAGGATGTTCAACAGTGTAGTGCAAATTCAAATCCTGTGGGCAAAGCTAAACAAGCAATGCTAGGCAGCTTAGCCACTTAATCTTTTGGTGTTCAGTCTGTTGGGTCTGAGCTGTGAAATGGTTCCTGTGGCTTTCATGTGGAAAATGAGAATGTTCTGTAACGGCTGATGTGGGAATAAAGAAGTAAATACAAGGAAACTCTTACAAGCTCTTAATATTAACTGCACTAAGTAAGTGTAACTAACTGCATTAAGTTATTGATTTATCAGGGCTTGACCAAATACTATTTCCCTTTGTCCTTTTTTGGGGGCCAAGGACAAAAGTACAAGGAAGTTAAATGAGCCAGTGCTTAACTCGGTTATTGGTGAATGTACTGACTGTTCTTCTAGCTGCCTTAGGAGAATGTCCAAGGGGCCATTTATAATGGCCTGGAAACTAATACTTATTGATCCTGATCATCCAATTATTAAACTATCAAAAATATATTGTCTTTATAAATGCTGTATAGACCCATACACCTAATTAATGAAATACTCTAGGACCATTTGGATTGAAACCCCAAATTTCAAGGAGATGCCCCATTACAGTTTATTTTTTCCTCTGAAAATATCACTGAGTTATTTTAACCCTAGTTTATAATGGTGGAAAAGAAGCATAGCCTGCTTTACATGGCTAAATGAAATAGACTATTAACTGGTAAATAAACGGTGGATTGCTGTTTAGGGATGGAGTTTAACAACATATATTTAGGACATGCAAACGACACTCTGATTTCAGTCACATTTGGGTGGGTTCCAGACCCTATTAAAACTGACAATGAAAGCAACTTTACTCACTTAGAGATGAGAGGGGTGTTCTAGGGGTCTTCTTATAACCGCCAGGCTCGAAGGAGCTGTGGTATCCCCTCTCTCGAGTTGGTGATTAGACTTTTGGACCATTTTAAAGGGTGCAGGGCTTTTTTCTCATTTCTAAAGCTTTTAAGCACAAATCCCAATTGTGAGCTTCACCACACTTGAATTCTGATTACCTTTGCAGTCACTAATTACCCAGGAATCAGGTTATCGTCAAGCGCTTTTAACAATAAAACCAGAAAAAAGTGTCTATAGTTTTCTATCTGAATATGAGCTGACCTTCAGTATATGGCCATTGCAAACATAAGATAATTAAAACATTTTGTGTATCACACATACTAAACCCCTCTTCTCTCAAAACGAAACAAAAGAAAACAAAAACAAGCAACACACACACACACACACACACACACACACACACACACACACACAAGCTAAGCTAAAACAAAAACATACAAACAAAACAGGTTTTAGCTTCCCAGCCCTGTTCTTAGGAGTCTTGGACATATTTGGGCAGAAAAAGCCAAGTCTTTTTGACAATCAGATACTACAGTTAACATAAAGATCATTTACAATCCACATCAGTAAAACAGGTACTTGAATGGCATTGCTGAAGGTATTCCATTACTAGTATAATCCCTTAAAGAAAACAGGTATTCCTACTATATCATTGTTTTTCAATGACTAATACTAAAAGAATATCCCCAACCAGATTTTTTTGATGATAAAGACTGTGTCTTATAATTTTGTATATCCTTCACAGAATCTGCATATAATTTGCTAGCTGATCTAAAATAAATATATGTTTGAGAATTATTTTCCACAACTTACTATTCACTTAAAGATTACAAAGTATATTAGACCTTGAGATCACATTTTCGAAGTTACAATCAGAATGTAATTTTCCCTTCCAGAGTAAGCTTTATAAATTAATACAAGAAGGACTTATTTTTGCTATTTTATTATTGCAAAATATTTATATTTTCCTCTCATAATAAACTTATTGACCTCCATAAAAAATCTTGAAGGTACATTACAGAAGGATAAGATGATTATCTAGTTAATAATTTTAAAGAATATTTTTAAGTTATATTCTTACAATTAGACAATCATCTCCAGCCACTTACCTGATAAGATAATGCTCATTTTCTCAATAACAACAATGAATAAGGCAAATGTATTCTCTTTCTCTCACTACTGGCTCTTTCCCAGTAGCATTCAAATATGCTGTTATATCTTTGAACTAAAAAAAAATGAACACCCTTCTTGCCCTTCAAATTACTATTTCTTTTTTTTTTTAAATATATTTTATTGATCTTTCACAGAGAGGAAGGGAGAGAGACAGAGAGTCAGAAACATCGATGAGAGAGAAACATCGATCAGCCGCCTCCTGCACACCCCCTACCAGGGATGTGCCCGCAACCCAGGTACATGCCCTTGACCGGAATCGAACCTGGGACCTTTCAGTCCGCTGGCCGATGCTCTATCCACTGAGCCAAACCGGTTTCGGCAAATTACTATTTCTTATCTTCCTTTTTTTTTTTGCCAAAATTCCTAGGAAAATATTTTTGTGGTTGCTCCAATTTTTCTCCTTCAATTTTCTCTTAATCTCACTCCATTCAGATTTTGGCCTTCACCACTGCAATGAAATTGCTCATGTCAAGGTTAACACTGATTTCCATAATGCTAAATCTAATGGCTGTTTCTGAATCAGGTGACCTCTGCTCCTGACATACTTTCTTCAGTTGGCTTGCAGAGCAACATGATCTTCCTTCTAAATTGCTGGCTGATTCTTCTCCATCTCTGTTGCAGTATTCTCCCAATACCATCAGATTCGTAAAGCTTTGTCTTTGCATATCTTCTCTTTTCCATGAGCACTTACATCTTTATTTAACTCAATATTACCTATATGTTCAGGACTCTCAAGTGTTTAATTGCACTTAACCACTCCCGTGAACTCAGCCTCATGTATTCAGTGACCTACTACTTGACATCTTCTCAGGTCTACTCAGCATCTCACACTTAACGTGTGCAAACCTGAAATCTCAATCTACCACATACCTGCTCTTTGAGCAGACGTCCTCATCCCAGTTAATAACATCTTTGTTCTAGTAGCTTAGGCTAAAATCCATAATTAATCCTTCACTTTCTTTATATTACTCACCCTGAATTCAAAACCTGAGCAAATCCTGCTTGTACAATCCTCACAGATACCCAGAATCCAACCTTTCCCACCACCTCCTTTTTATCATCCTGGCCCAGACCAGCAAGATCATCTTGCCTGAATTACTGTGATTGCCTCCTGGTTTAGTTTAGGTTGTCTCTTAGGAATAGATCTTAAAAGAAGATTTGAATGCAGATGGAATATTTAGGAGATGATACCAAGAAATACCCACAGAGAAGTGCAGAAATGAGAAAAAGAAACAAATAAGAAAATATGTAGTGGGAGACTGGGTTTTAATCATTCTGATGAACAAGCAAGATATATAATCTGTCCAATTGACTATTCTGGGGAGGTGAGGAGTGGAATCATTTTACATTTCCCTCAGTCCTACATGGACTGGGTTGGCTGTGAGGGTCAAAGAAAGTCCATCAGATACAGGATCCACAGCTAAATTTGCAGGGCCAAGTGCCAATTGAAAATGTGGGACCCTTTGTTAAAAATGCTTAAGAATTTCAAGAAAGTGACAGAAGAGCATTAAACCAGGGCCCTCCTGAACACAATTTTTGCAGCTGCATGAGTGTAGACACGAATGAAGTCACAGGTACTAACAGTGGAATATGTTTGTATAGGGTACATGGGAATGAGAAATGCTAAGGTGATACAAGTGGGGCACCATCAGAGTCTACTACACCACACATTTATCCAAACACACTTACGTTTCAACTACAATTTTGATTATTTCTTTTAACTGGATGCTTAGAAATGAAATTAACTGGATGCTTAGAAATGAAATTACCAAGTAAAAACATATAAAAATGTTTATGTCTTCTGACATCAATCGCTAAACTCTTTCCAGGAATATTATATAAATATTTGTAAAAGTAGCTCTGTTTACTATACTCTTACTAATATTAGCTATCATTTTTTTATTTATACAAATTTGATGGTGTCAAAAATGGTATTTCAAATTTGTGTATACTGTGCATTAGTTTTGCCTAAAATGATGTGTAAAAATGTTTGCATATATGTTTGACCATTTGCATTTTGTACCTAAAATTCATATGGACTTTCAAAAGCTTAGCAGATTTTATTAGTTAATGCTGATACATAGACTTGAACTCAAATCCTCATAGCAACTCTTTCATAACAGCCAAAAAAATTGAAAATAATCCAAATGTCCAGCAAATTACTTGAATAATTTGTAGTTTTCTAGAAGTTAGAGAAAGCAGTAAAGAAGGCTATATCATGCTGAGCAAGTAGCAGAAGTGGGTGATAGCTTTTACCCAATATCACTTTGTCAATGAGCTAGAAGTGTTTGATCATTTCCTGGCATTGATAACAAAGACACCATAGACATGGAGAAGTTCCTTTCACTTTAGCTTCCTACTGAGGATCAAATGAGGAGTGTACAGAATGCCCATGGGCTTGAGGGGAAGCATGACCTTATGTAGCTCTTCAATATCTTTCCAGTTAGTCAGAGTGAAGTGTTGGCCCCTTGGAGAATCCCAGAAATAGAAGCTTGTAGGTTGGGGATGAAGTAAAGCTCTTACAGGGAGAAAACAAGCATATAAATACTCCAATGTTCATTCTGTCACCACATAAAAAGATTCTCCATGCACTATTTCTTCAGGTATCAATGATCTTACTTGGGTTTTCAGTGCCATAGATCTGGCCATGGCTTGCAACAAGAAATGATTAAAATGCTCATTAATGTATTTTCTTATGGGACTGCCATTTGACTCAGTGATCCCACTTCTGGGAATATGTCCTAAGAATCGCAAAATACCAATCAGAAAGAATTTATGCACCCCTATGTATATAGCAGTGCTATTTACAATAGCTAAGATCTGAAAATAGGCCAAGTGCCCATCAGTAGATGAGTGGATAAAAAAGCTGTGGTACATTTATACCATGGAATACTATGCAGCAGTAAAAAAAAAAAAGATCTCCTACCCTTTGAGACAGAATGAAGCGACCTGGAGAGTATTGTGCTAAGTGAAATAAGCCAGTCAGAGAAAAACAAGTATCATGTGATCTCACTCATATGTGGAAGCTAATGAACAAAATAGATCCAGAGACATGGAAGCATGGAACAGACTGTCGAATCTCAAAGGGAAGGCAGGGCGGGTGGAAGGGTGGAAAAAGATCAACCAAAGCACTTGTTTGCACATATGCATAACCCATGGACATAGACAATAAGGTGGTGAAGGCCTGGGGTGGGGGAGGGAAAAAGGAGACATATGTAAAACTTTCAATAATAAAGATTATAAAAATATAGATTGCTAAAGTTTTCCTTGTTTTAGATTAGGTTTATTTTCGGAAGAATTAGCATTAGGGTTTTTCTAGCTTCTGAAATGAATTTGCAGTTTTTCATTTTATTTGATACTCTGAAATAGATGGTCGGATATGGGAAATGCCTATTTCTTAGGACACTAAAACTGTCTGAGCCAGGAACACTTTTACTAGTACATATATTTCTTTGAGAATGTTTTTAGTTTCTTTCATGGCTAAGAATCTTTTTACTAAGTAGTTTGCTTCTTTTGAATAGATGCATTGCCTATAAAGTTAATCTGTTTATAGAAATTTTCAAATTTTTAACATTTTCAAAATCAAATGCTCATGAATTTCAGTTTTATATCCCACATATGAGTGAAATCATATGGTTTTTAGCTTTTTCTGTCTGACTTATTTCACTTATCATGATATTCTCAAGGTCCATCCATGTTATTGCAAAGGGCAATATTTCATCTTTTCTTATGGCTGAATAGTATCCCATTGTGTATATGAACCACATTTTCTTTATCCAGTCCTCTATTGCAGGACATTTTGGTTGTTTCCGTGATTTGCCACTGTGAATAATGCTTCAATGAACATAGGAATGCATATTAGGAAAACAAACAGCAGTGTGGTGGTTGCCAGAGGAAAAGGGGTGGGGAAACAGGGTCCTAATTTATGGTGACAGGAGAAAATTTGACTTTGGGTGGTGGGCACACAGTGCAGTATACTGATCTTGTAACATAGAAACCAACACCTAAAACCTATATGATCATGTTGATCAGTGTCATCCCAATAAATTTAATTAAATGAAAAAAAATTAAAATGTACAATGTAAAAATATAGCTTCATATATGTTGCTCTATTTCTTACTTATAATTTACTGGGTTGTGTTTTATCTTTTATAGTTCATTAATTTGTTTTCATCTTTATTGTTTGTCCTGCTTTATTTTTTCTTGCCATTTTATTGTTGTTTCTCATGTCTTTAATTGAATTCTAAATATTAATTTTAATTACATTGTTTAATAAGTAAAATATTAAAGTGTTTTGCCTCTGAGTACAGATTTGAGAACATGCCATAACTTTTATTGTCAAAGGGTTTATTCTCATTATTTTCTACATAGTTTATAATTATATTTTTAATTTAAAAATGTTTTTAATTCAAATGCTATTAGAAAAGTTTTGAACCTCTATTTTATTTATTTACATAATTGTTTTAATTTCTGCTTTTATTGCACAGCAGTCCTAAAATATAATCTGTGGATTTCTACCTTGTAAAATTTTCCTTTTGCTCTAGTCGATGGGTAATTCTTATAAACTAGAGCCCGGATGCACAAAATTCATGCAAGAGTAGGCTTTCCTTCCCCTGGCTGCCGGCACTAGCTTCCCTTTGGCACCTGGGACCTGGGCTTCCCTCTGGCTATCAGCAGGCACCTGGGACCCAGGCTTCCTTCACAGCCCTGGTTTGGTATGGAAGGTCATCTGGAAGAACATCTGGTCTAATTAGCAATTACACTTTCATTATTATAGACTAGTGGCCCAGTGCATGAAATTCTTGCATGTGGCGGGTTGTCCCTGAGCCCAGCCTGGATCCTTCTCCAATCTGGGACATCCCTCTCACAATCCAGGACTGCTGGCTTCTAACTGCTCACTTGCCTGCCTGCCTGATTGACCCTAGCCACTCTGCCTGCCAGCCTGATCACCCCCAACTGCCCTCCCCTCCTGGCCTGATTGCCCCTAACCGCCTCTGCTTCAGCCCCGCGACCATGGCTTTGTCCTGAAGGACATCTGGAAGGTCTCCCAGCCTAATTAGCATATTACCCTTTTATTAGTATAGATGATCCACGGACCCTTGAAATGAAGATATAATTAATCCCTGAGATCCTTAACTGAAAAATTGGTTAGTTACTTGTTCATCAAAGCACCTTTCTACCTAAAAATCCTCTTTTTATAATATCATTTTCCTCGATTAATTTATTTTTGTCTAATAGTATCAATATCTTATCCCAGGCTATGTTAACCATGAATCTGCTGGTTTTCAATTATAAACAGTTGCCTTGCATGCATTTGAGCCTGTACCTTCAGGAGAATCTATATCCAAAGGGGTAATTTCTTGAATATTTCCCTATCTCTCTGTCATTCAAATAATAGAGGCCACAGAAATAAACAAAAAAGAACAGAAATCCAAATGATCTGTAATTATCTTCAGTTTGACTACAGTACATATTTTACGAATGCAGAAATAGAATATCAGGGGTCATTTTATGGAAAAGCAACCTTTTGGAGTTTTAGAAATTCCAATAAAACCCTAACTTAAAAAAAAAATCCTCCTCACCAATGCCCTGCAAACAAAATGAAATAGAACAGTGTATTAATGAGCCATAGCTTCCTCTTTTCAGGGGGTCAGTCAGCCTCATAGAAATATTGGGAAGTTGACAGGCTTGCCAAGTGTTTTTCTTTCTATCTTAAATCATCTCATTTACAAAACAGATCTGATTAAGTAGAACAATGCCAATAAGAACAAAACAATAAATGAAAAATAAAGCTCTCTCTCTCTCTTTTTTTCTTTAAGTTGTCTTCAATGAGCCATAGCTTCCTCTTTTCAGGGGGTCAGTCAGCCTCATAGAAATATTGGGAAGTTGACAGGCTTGCCAAGTGTTTTTCTTTCTATCTTAAATCATCTCATTTACAAAACAGATCTCATTAGGTAGAACAATGTCAATAAGAACAAAACAGTAAATGAAAAATAAAGCGCTCTCTCTCTCTCTCTCTCTTTTCTTTAAGTTGTCTTCAGCAATCAGCTATTTTCAGTGACTGGTTATATAGTAACAGCTACTACTTAGACCAATGATGAGACGGGGAAAACCTAAATTTAGAACATTCACATTGCCGCTCAGTGATGAGACAGTACCTGTCCAACATAATTTTCATATCTATGTACCCAGACAGGGGTTTGCTTTTTTTAGTTTTCATGCTATAGAACAATGGTGAAACTTATGAAAAGCTCCTGCTGCTACTTCCGAGCTAGCTGTGTTGTAGTAAAAAAAAAAAGCTTTATAACTAAAAGGCAGGTTTGAAATTTAGTTCAGACACTTACTAACAGTTTGACATTGAGAAAGTCATTTAACCTTTAAGTTCCTGTTATGTTATTTGTAAAGTGAGAAACTTTTGGCGAGAGAAACTAAAATTTCATGAGAACCACTTTTTTTCTAGACACAATCTCTGGAGTTTTTCATACATTGCCCTATGTAATCTACACAGTAGTCCACGTATTAATGTGATTATTGCCTGCTTATAAATTTAGAAAATAATATTTCCCAAAGTTAAAACCAAATCCTAGGTCACACAGTTACTAAGAAAGTCAATCCACACTGGGGTCTGACTCTGAAACCATGCTCTTTTCTCTAAAATATGTAATAAATTATGTCTGGGTTTATTATAATTATGTCAGCAATTAAACTCTTTGTATGGGGCTCTAAATGCACTACTCTTTCTTCAAATTCCATTCCCTGATAAGATTCTATTCTCTGATATTCTATAACATAGATAGTTGAGAATCTCCAAGGCAGAGGACTAAATAAATCTAAATTATTGGCAATATTATTACTTTATAACTTTCATGTACCATGGAAATTATAGTAATAATAGTCAAAGTGAAAGTTTATTGTCTGTAAATGGTTTGGACCTGTTCAACTTCTAGTCTATAAGATATTTCCTGAACTGTGGAGTTCCAAATAGCCTGTAATATTTTATTCCAATTCCCCATAGGTTCATCCTAGAACTTAAAGATTTAGAATTTAATGCTATATTGTTGGGAGCCTATTTCCTCAATTGTCCTGTACAGGTAATAGTAAATTTGTGTCAAATGATGTGCAGGTCCTCTAAAATATTGATCTTAAAACTTTCAAATTAAAACCTTTTAAAATCTATGAACTTTTTTCCTAGGGACAATGGAACAACTGCTACTGCATTTCTCATTCTTCTGTAAATAGCTAGGAAAAATGAACAGATACATGGAAAAAAGAGTGCTAGAGTTTATAAGTGTGTTGGCAAATAGAAAGGATTGGTTTTCTTATATTTGCTTCAAGAGATAATTGACTTTTGAAAGCAAAAATATATATAAAAGCCTAAGCAACCAACCGGAATGACTGGAATGACCGGTCGCTATGATGTGCACTGACCACCAAGGGGCAGATGCTCAAAGCAGGAGCTGCCCCCTGGTGGTCAGTGCGCTCCCATAGCAGGCGTGCTGCTCAGCTGACCGACCCATCTCGGTGGCCCACCAGCCAGGCAGCAGCCACTCCCTCCCTCAGTAGTACTGCAAGTCCAATCTCTGGAGAATGGGCCAGGCACTGATTGACCAGTGCCTCCAGCATGATCCCCACAGCGTCGCCTGCCTCCTGGAAGTCGGCCTCGGGCACTGCGGCCTCTTCCCCTCCCTAGACGCTCCCCAAGGAAGAAACAATATAAAAGCGTCTGCCAGGTGGCTCCTGACAACCAGCATGAATGTCAATGGGACACCTGGAGGGCTGATCGTGTACTGCACTCCTCTGGGGACCCCACCTGTGCACAAATTCATGTACTGGGCCTCTAGTGTATTTATAACAAATGTAGAAAAATTAGTGACAAGAAAGGAACAAAGAATGAGATGGTAAAAACAGAAGTATATGATTATGAGTTTCTTATATATATACATGACGTGGTTTAATATTGTTTGATGGAGGGCTGTAAAAGTAAGGTACATGTAGATTAAAAATAAAGATAATGAGCCAATAGAGGAGACCTACTAGAATACTAAAAAATCCTTAATTAAACAAAAGAAGTAAAGAATAGAGTAATAAAAATAATAGATAAGACATATAAAAATAGCTATTAAAAAAGTAAGACTTAAAACCAAATGTATTGATAATTACATTGAATATAAATGGCTTAAACACTCAAATTGAAAGCCAGTGATTTTCAAATTGAGTAAAAGCAGCACTCTACTATATGATTTATTTTCATTTACACTTTTTATTGCTGACACTATTGCAGATGTCCCTGCTTCTCCCCTTCTTTGCCCACCTTCACCAGCCCCTGCCTCCTACTCCCTTGGCCCTCACCACACTATTGTCTGTGTTCAATGGCTCTGCATGTATGTTTTTAGCTAGTCCTTTCACCTTCCTTTATCTAGTTCCCCCCCATCCCCATACCCTCTGACATTTGTCAGTCTGCTCCATGTATAATGCCTCTGGTTCTATTTTGTTCATTAGATTCCATATATTAGTGAGATCATATGGCTTTGTCCTTTTCTGATTGGCTTATTTCACTTAGCATAATAATCTAAAGATCTATCCATGCTCTCATAAAGGGTAAAAAGTTCCTTCTTTTTTTAGAGCTGCATAGTATTCCATTGCGTAAATGCACCACTGACTTTTTATCCACTCATTACTCTCAACATGAAGATAGATAAAGAAAATGTAGGTAAAATGTCTTGCCATATAAGCATTAATCATAAAAAGTTAGAATGATTATTTTAACATCAGACAAAACAGATTTCAATACAAAAAGTTTTACAAAGAATAAATATGACAAAGAGTTGAAAAAGTGCTTTTCATAATGATAAAGTGGCCAATTCAGTAAGAAGACAAAACAATTCTAAATGTGTATGCAACTAATAACAATATTTCAAAATAATAAATCAAAACTTACAGAATTAAAAGTGAAATAAACTCAATTATAGTAGGAGAATAAAATAATATCTTTCAGTAATTTATAGAACAAATAAAAAGCAACAGGAATATGGTAGTCTTGAATGACACCACCAACTAGCTAAATGAAATTAAGTTAAAAAACAGTATACACAATAAGTACAGAATACTCATTTTTTTAAATATACATAGAATGTTCACCAAGTAGACTATATTTAGGGACATAAAACAAGTATCAATAAATGCAAAAGGCTTGACACAAAATGGTGTATTATCTGTGACCACATCTAGATTAAATTAGAAATTAATAACAGTAAGGTAATATATTTGGAAATTGAACAATACACTTTTAAATAAACATGGGCAAAAAACAATTCTGAAAGGAAATTAGAAAGTATTCCAAACTGAATAAAATGAAAACACAGGATTCAACTAAAACAATGTTAGAGAGAAATTTACCACTTTTAAAACTTGCATAAGAAAGTTTAAAAATCAGTGCTTAAGCTTCCACTTAAGAAGGTGAAAATAAAATGCAAATTTAATTCAAGATAAATAGAGGAAGAAAATAAAAAAGAAAAGACAGAAAGCAATGACATAAATAGTGCATAAAAAATAACAAAAATCAATGAAACAAACATTTACTTTATTTAAAAAGATTAATAAAATTAATAAACAAGAGAGGGGTTGGAGAGAGGACACATATCAGTAATGAATCAGGAGCCATAACTAGAACTTCTACATTTAAAAAGGAATAGTATGAATAAATGTATGTAATATATTCTGTGCTATAGAAGGAAGGGCTGTTTTCTTTGGGAAAAAAAAAACAATTATCAAAACAAACACAAGAAAAACAGAAAATCAGAATGTTTTATCTATTAAAAATATTATAATTAAAAACTTCCATATAAGAAGATATCATGCACAGATGGCTCCACTGGTAAACTCCATGGATTACTGATAGTAGGAACAATAACAATCTTTGGCAAACTTTTTCAGAAAATAAAGAAGAAGCACTTCACAACTTATTTCCTGAGACCAACATTACACTAGTATCAAAATTAGAAAGAGACTTTACATAAAAAGAGGAAGTAGAAAAGGTAACAGACTTGTAGCCTTCTAGAACCAAGATGTTTTTTAAAAATCTTAGTAAATTGAATCCAGCAGTATATGAAAATATCCTGGACATGCAAGGCTGGTTCAAAGTTCAAAAGTTAATCAGATTATTGATTATGTATGGCTGACTAGTTGACCAGTGTGTGTGTGTGTGTGTGTGTGTGTGTGTGTGTGTGTGTGCGCGCGCGCGCGCGCGCATTGGGTTTACCTGCAACAACAAACAGAGAACTTGTCTATAATACTGGAAGTGTTTTGTATCTTGATAGAGCCATGTTTACAGGGGTGTATACATTTGTCAAAATTCTTTAAACTGTATATCTAAAAATTGGTACATTTTAAACTGTAAATTATGGCATTACATTTTATATACAAAATAAGCAAACGAACAAACCATTCACTCAACAATAAACAAACAAAAATTCCTTTAGGTCCATGAAAATCAACTGAACAATGAATTCAATGGGATGTCATATCAGGCTCGTTTCATCTAAATGCCTTGTAAAATTTTAAAACAATAGACTATAACAAGTAAATATTATCAAAGATATGATACTGCAAAGAAAAAATATTTTCTATTGGTCACAGGCATACTTGATGTGGGTAGACACATTATTGCAAATTTACCCTAGGTAAAAACAAAATAAAGAGCAAATTATATTGATGTTGTCAGAGGTGTCAGTGCAATCATTCAATGATTTATTCAATATTTATTAACCACTTATTCTATGCCAAGCAAAGCAATTCATATGCTTTGTCCTAAAGAACTCATACGAGAGAGAGAAAAATGAGTAAACAGATTGCTATAATTCAATGTGATAAATAAGCCTTCCTCATGAATGATAAAAAACAAGTATGGAAAACAAGGAGGCATTTTCATGCATGATTTTCTACTCTATCTAAAATATTGCTCTCAAAATTTTACCTTTCAGAGACAGAGATATCAGACATTAGTGAATTTTGTAAATTAAGAAGTCATTGTGCTAAGTGCAATATGAGCTTTTATCATTTGAAAATCTGAGACAAACTTACAGAAAAAATTGTTCACATGATATCTAGATATCTGTATTAATTATAATACTTAGGACTCATTTTAAGATTTTGAGCTTTATTGAATAGACATTGGATAAATAAAACATTTCTGTGAAGTTTGTCAAAAACTTAGGTATGAGACCTCTTGTTGACTTTTTTCATAACTGCATTTATAACTCTGTCTATAATTGTGATTATGTTGATAACTACTTAGGTGATGTGTTAGTTCATCCTCTCTGATTATTGATTAAAGACTTGACATATGGCTACCTTCTTAATTTTCCCTCTTCTCATAGTAAAATTTATATGCTAGGCAGTTCTTCTCTTCCCTGGCACACATACCAATTGAATACTTCCTACTATATTTGGCATTTTTTAGTAAACCTAGAGATGAGTGTGTGTGTGTGTGTGTGTGTGTGTGTGTGTGTGTTGTTCGTACACATTGTCGCACTCCATATGACAAAATGTTACTTTGGGGCATAGTGATCAAACTGAAAGATCTATCATGAGGGGCAAATGCAGATCACTAGATTAGCCTAGAATTGAACCTGATTTTAAGTACTGATGTTAATTTGCAATTGATTTGTTTCATCAGATTTCCTCCACACATCATCCTCAGGAAAAGTGTACATAATAAAATTATACTACAGGTTATAAAAATATGAGATTACAAGAATTTTTCAAGCCTAGTGTTTAATACAAATCTTCAAAAAGTATTACTTTACTTACTATCTGGCTGGTGTGGCTCAGTGGTTGAGTGTCAACCCGTGAAACAGGAGGTTATGGTTTGATTCCCTGTCAGGGCACATGCCTGGGTTACGGGCTCCGTCCTCAATAGGAGACATGCAGGAGATAGCTGATCAATGATTTTCTATCATTTATGTTTCTCTCTCCCTTCCTCTCTCTAAAATCAATAAAAAAATATTACTTACTGGTAGGTGGAAGCAGTTCTGATTTTGTGGCTGAGAACCCAGGTGTGCATTTCAAAAGACTCAGGATAGAACTTATTTTAAAATAGCAACAAAAGACCCCGTAGGTATGAAGAAGAAATCATTTCTTAGGCATTGGCAAAAATCTAAAATTTAAAAATGCTGTCATTTTGAATGACAGGATTATTTATGTTAACATTCCCCTTGAGGTCACTCAAGAGCCACAAATCATGTAAAATATACAGCTTTCTAGTGAACTTCTCATGTCATAAGTGGCGTTCAGGAGATGAGAAATGATAGTAGTTGCCAGGTGGGAATGTGGAAGGTAAATTTCATATCTTGCCTCTTCTTGCTAAAAGGCAATGGAATCTGGCTTAAGGTGATCACTACGGTCTACTTTACTTTTTATTTAATTTTTTTATTACAAATGTGTCCTCATCCCCATTAACTAACCTCAACCCTCCCTCTTGTACACTCATGCTCCCATCCCCCTGTTGTCCATGTCCATTGGTTTGGCTTATATGCATGTATACAAGTCCTTCGGTTGATCTCTTCCCCTTACCCCCTACTACGGTCTACTTTAATCTACAGTTCTAAAATGCTCTATAGCTTTGGTTTTTATCTGTTTTTCCTATGTGTTTATAAGTGTTAGACCTAAATCTTTTAAATGGTTAGTTCTTAGAAGAAATCACTTAAGTGTTGACCTTAATGAGTGTTAGTCTTTATAAGGACATTGGCTATCTTAACCATTTGAATGTTATGTTTCCGTCATACTGCTGCTTTATCCCTAAATACTGTAATGTGTAATTCTTTAAAAAACAAAGGCATTGTACAAAATATGATTCAATTAATAAAATCAGGCAATTAACATAAATACAGTACTAATATCTAATCTAAATATAATTCAAATTGTATGAATAGTACCAATGATATTCTTTATAGCAAAAATATTTTCTCTAATTAGTATCACATGAGAATTAGACTAAGGTCATGTGTTACAATTGTTATGTATCTTTAATCTGGACTACTTTCTCAACATTTTTTCATGTGTGTATGTTTCATGATTTTAATATTTCTGAAGTATACAGATAATTTGTTTGGTAGAATATTGCTCAATTTGGTTATGTCTAGTCTTTCCTCATGATTAAATTCAGGATATGCATTTTTGGCTGACATATAATAGAAATGATGTATGCTTCTATTTGCATAATATCAAAAGGAATATGACATCTAGTTATCCCATTATTGGTGTTGTTAATGTTGGCCACTTGATGAAAATGGTGTCTACCAGCTTTTCTCCACTATTTGGTTACTACTCTTTCCTCTTTTTAAAAAAATCTTTATCGTTGAGAGTATTATAGATTTTCCCCTTTGTCTCCCCCTTGCTGCCCTCCACCTGGTTCCAGCCCTGCCCCAGGCCTTCACCACCCTATTTTCTATGTCCATAGGGAATGAATATATGCATATATGTTCTTTGGTTAGTCTCTTCCCTGCAAGGGTTAAAGACAAAGAGGGGGAAAGGAGTAAGAGATCAACCAAAAGACTTATATGCATGCATATGAACATAACCAATGGACATGGGGAAGGGGGGGGAGGGCACATGTTGGGAGGGGGGGCAGCTTGGCGTGGTCAATGAGGGAAAAAGGAGACTTATGTAATACTTTAAACAATAAAGAATTTATATAAAAAAAAGACAGAGAGAATTTTAAAAGCAGCAAGAAAAAAGCAGTTAGTTACCTACAAGAGAGCACCCATAGGACTTGTTAGCTGATTTCTCAACAGAAACTTTGTGGGCCAGAAGGGAGTGGCAAGAAATATTCAAAGTGATGAATAGCAAGGACTTAAAACCAAGATTACTCTACTCAGCAAAGCTATCATTTAGAATTGAAGGTCAGATAAAGAGCTTCGCAGAGAAGAAAAAGCTAAAGGAGTTCATCATCACCAAACCAGTATTACATGAAATGCTGAAGGGTATTCTTTAAGAAGAGGGAGAAGGAGAAAATAAAAAAGGACAAAAAATATGAACAGTAAAAGGGCAATAAATACATATCTATCAATAATTGAATCTAAAAATCAAAATAAATGAACAAGAAATCTAATGGACAAAATAAACTGATGAATAAATAGGACCAGAGGCATGGAAACATGGAATACATTGACAAATCCCCTTTTCCTTTGTTTTTAACTTGTACCTTGTGGAGTGATGCTTTGGAATTATATCAATTTTCCATTATTTATTGAACTTTTACATTAAAATATATTTTATTGATTTTTTACAGAGAGGAAGGGAGAGAGATAGAAAGTCAGAAACATCGATGATGAGAGAAACATCGACCAGCTGCCTCCTGCACATCTCCAACTGGGGATGTGCCCGCAACCCAGGTACATGC
>NW_005357846.1:1904329-1911711 GCF_000412655.1 Myotis brandtii | reverse complement strand
ACTGGGGATGTGCCCGCAACCCAGGTACATGCCCTTGACCGGAATCGAACCTGGGACCCTTGAGTCCGCAGGCCGACGCTCTATCCACTGAGCCAAACCGGTTTCGGCTATTCATTGAACTTTTACTTATTAATTTTAGCTATTACTATGATGGTTGTCAATTATTCATTTAGTTTAATTCTATTTCTGTTTATTTTTATTGTATGGCAACTTCCTCTAAGGAAAAACTGTCCTTCCGTCCCCTTCTTTAGTCATTTATATCAATATTGTCTATGGATTCCTGTTTATTCTGTCAGTTGTAAGACATTACAACCATTATTTATTTTGATGCTTAAAACAACCCAGATCTTATCATTAGGAATTTCTTCAAGCTGACACCTGCTGTCCTTCAGAGATAGCCCTCTCATTCTTTGAGAGTTGGCTATTTTCTGGCACTCCAAGATATTCCAGGTTGATTTTAAACATCCTAGCTTCAGCCATGGAATTAGAATTTCCCCAAAAAGCTTAGCTTCATTTTAGAAGATATTAGCATTTAATAACCAAGATTTGGGCTCAAGATGTCAGCTGAACTTTAAAATGAATCTTAAGTAATCTTTTCCCAAACTTAGGTGGAGTAACATAACAGGTAAAAATTCTGAGACATCTCAATCACAGACCAAAGTCTATGGCCACTTGCCAACTCTTTTCCATGGGCCTTTCCTCCATGCCTGAGGCATTGTGGTGAGGGCTGAGAGCAGGATAGGAAAGCTGAGAGGGATCAGTATGATGCCTGGCCCAAGGATGAAGATCCATCCTCTGAAAACATGGTGCAGCACGGAGACAGACAGGAGAGAAATTCACTGAGACTTTCTGTATGTTCACTTACAAAATGATGTGGTGATCAGGAGAACAGAAAGAAATCCCTCTATGGGCTCCGTGGCAAAGCAAGAAATCTAAAAGTATATTGGAAATACTACCAATATAATTGGAGTTATTACAGGATATGACTCCAAATACATAGATAGGACAGCAGGACAGAGATATCTTCAAATTGGCTGGTAGTTGGGGTAGCACTGGAGAGAAAAAAAAAATCTCCACTCACACAAAAAGCTTGTGATAGAAGTGAAACACAGAGAAAGAGAGAATGTGGCAGAAGAAATATTTGAAGAGATAATGGCAATGGACTTACTGAATCTGATCAAAACTTTAACTCACATACTCTACAAAGATAATCAAACTCTGGGAAGGAGAAGTACAAAGAAAAAAACCTTGGCTAGAAAGTGATAAAATTATTTACTTAAAGTGCTAATAAAAATGAGAACAACAACAAAAAGTTAACCTAGAATTCTATATCTAGGGAAAATGCCCTTCAAATCATAAGGCAAAATAAAAGTAATTTCAAACAGAAAAAAACAAAAGCATAAATTATTTCTAGTTTTGTAATTATTTTTGCATGTTCTCCCAATAATAGTTATACTTATGCTTTTTTGTATTAATAGCCCCCAATTTTCCATATATCCCAATGTTTATGCCTTTATGCAGCCCCCTTCCATATTCACTCTTGGCGTGACCATGTGGTTTTCTTTGATCACTTAACAAACATGTCATAGTCAGAAGCTTGATAAGAGCTGGCACACAGAAGCTCATCTTCTTTGCTTGGTCCTTCAGGTAGTCTAGCTCCATGTTATAATGAGGTCTGGTTAGACCAGTGGTTCTCAACCTTGGCTGCACATTAGAATCACCTGGGAATCTTTTTAAAATCCTGATTTCTGGGCCTCATCCTCCGGAAATTCTGTTTCTTTGTTACTAATGTTGTGGCCCCACCCCATAACAAAGAAACAGAATTTCTGGAGGATGAGGCCCAGAAATCAGGATTTTAAAAAGATTCCCAGGTGATTCTAATGTGCAGCCAAGGTTGAGAACCAGACTATTGAATGATTAGCAATTATGTTGGGACATACCCTGGGAGATGACAGGTCACCTTGGACACTCTAGCTCAAGCTAGATTAACAGCTGAATTCAGTCACTTGAGTGGCCCAAGCCAATATCACTGCTTAGTTGAACAGAATGCAAAAAATCAGTCATTATTGTTTTAAGCTGCTGATCTTTCTTCTGAAGCAGATATATAGCTATAGAAATGGAATCATGTGATAAGATTCTTATCTTGCATATGAAGTACTATTCTTATCTTGCATTTAAGGTAGACTATGGTAACATAAGAATGAATACTTTAATCATAGATAACTGTTAAAACTACAAAGAGTTTTACCAATGACAAGAAAAAAACTCCAAAACAATAAAGGAGAAAAAAAATAGAATCCTGAAAAATTCCCAATTAATTCAACAGAAGGCACGGAAGAAAAAATAAAAAATAATGGGAAAAAGAGGAAAAGTCACTACCCAAGATGGTAGATTAAAAACAAAATATTAATTATTACAACAATAATAAAAGAACTAAGCACTCAATTGGATCTAGAGAATATAAGATTGGACAAAATAAAAAGATCCATTTAGATTTTGTTTATAAGAGATGTGGATGACCATAAGAAATACATTATTTGAACATCCTATACAATAATAGAGGAATATGCAAATTAGCCGGGACGCTATAACATCACAACCGAACAGCAGGGACCTGAGGCTACATGGCGCCTGGCAGGAGCGAGGGACCTCAGGCCATGCCTCCCGCCTGGCAGGGCTTGATGGAGGGTCTCAGGCTGCGCCCCTACCCAGCAGGGCTTGATGGGGAACTCAGGCCATGCCCCCCACCTGGCAAGGCTTGATGGGGGACCTCAGGCCATGCCCCCCTACCCCTGTGCCAGGCTGGGGGACCTGAGGCTGTGCCCCCTGCTCAGTGCCAGGCTGGGGGACCTGAGGCTGCACCCCCCACCTGGAGGGGCTTGACAGGGGTGGGGCCAGTCGGGTCTGGATCTCACCCAGTGCGGGTGGGACCAACCAGATCTGGGTCTCCTGCGTTTTCAAATCATGTGTGGATGGTGGGCAAGGACTTGACTCTAGGTCCCACAGCACACCCAAGACCTGACAGGAGGGAGATTTTCATATACATTTTACTAATTTTCTTTCATCTCTTACACTTCTATTATAGAGAAAGGGCAAATAGCAATATTAAAATATTTCTTCTAATTAGTTCTTTTTTAATGTGCATGAATTTTGTGCACCAGGCCACTGGTGTTAGATAAAGCTAATGCAGTAATTTGTTGGAAATTACAGTCTAAAATCTTATAAGAAAAGAAGACAGGCTAATAAAATGAGTTAAGCATCCAATTCAAGAAGCTCAAAAATGGGAAAAGAGGAAGTCCAGAGAATGTAGAAGGAAGGAAGTAATAAAATAGAAGACAAAATATAGAACAGTTCAATATGTGATTCTTTGAATAACTGAAAAATCTACAAATGTCTACAAGACTGACAAACAAGAGATAGAGGACAAAAATGAGCAAAACTAGTAATGAAAGGGGGCATATTAAGAAAAGGGAAATAGCCGAAACCGGTTTGGCTCGGTGGATAGAGCATCGGCCTGCGGACTGAGGGGTCCCAGGTTCGATTCCGGTCAAGGGCATGTACCTTGGTTGCGGGCATATCCCCAGTGGGAGATGTGCAGGAGGCGGCTGGTCGATGTTTCTCTCTCATTGATGTTTCTGGCTCTCTGTCTCTCTCCCTTCCTCTCTGTAAAAAATCAATAAAATATATTTTTAAAAAAAAGAAAAAAAAAGAAAAGGGAAACAAATGTAACAAGGCAGAAATACTGTGAAAAACTTTTAGCAACTTGACAAATCAGATGAAATGAAAATTTCCTAACACGTAAATTACTAAACTGAATCAAGAAGATAGAGAAAACCTTTGTGGACTTGTAACCATTAAATAAATTAAAATCTAACCTTAAAATCTAACCTTAAGCCCAGCTGGCCTGGCTCAGTGGTTGAGTGTTGATCTATGAATCAGGAGGTCATGATTTGATTCCCAGTCAGGGCATCAATTAGGTTTGCGGGCTCGATCCCTAGTATGGGGTGTGCTGGAGGCAGCTGATCAATGATTCTCTCATCATTGATGTTTCTATCTCTCTCTCCCTCCCCCTACCTGTCTAAAGTCAATAAAAATATATTTAAAAATAAAATCTAACTTAAAAATTAAAATAAACCTACCTGAGAGATAGAAACTTATAATTATAATTAAAACTATGTGATTTTGACGTAGAGATAGAGAGGGAAGCAAAACTTAGAACCTTTAAACTGACTCCTTCACAACAATATTTCAAGGGAATAGACTAAATGAGGTCCAAGCAGCAAGTTGACTAGCATATATGGTGGAAAAATCAACATTTTGAATCAGACAAGATGACTTGGAGTCCTAAGCAACCTCTGGCAACCTCAGGTTTATATCTTCCAGTTCCTTCAGTTATAAAATGAGATAATAAAACCCAATCGATGTGCAGTTGTTTTTTTATTTTATTTTATATATTGAACAAAAAAGATCAGTGCTTACTAAAGTCTTAAATAAGTATCATACTTACTAATGTTTTAAATAAGTATCGATACTGTTCTCTTTCAACTTAGATGACTGCATACTGAAAAGAGGAATGCTAGATGAAAGAGAAGATAGGTAAAAAAAAAAAGGGCCATTCACATCTCTGAATCGTTTTTTCTCCTTATCTGTGTTTTCTCTCTTCCTTTATGTTTTTAAAGTTACACTGATTTAAAAAAATAAAAACTGGCAAAGGAAAAATCTAGATTTTGTCTGTAACTAGTTTTCTCTCTGTGTCTTTTTACATTCCTTCCCTCCTGTCTCCCTTCCTCCTCCCACCTTTCCTTCCTTTGTCTTTTTTTTTTTTCCTTTCAGAAAGAGTGATCGCTGTAATTTTCATTAAAACCATGCAGCAAGTCATATTATGAAACCATGCATTCGGCAAGGGACAGAGGGACTCCGAGAAGTCTCACAGGCATAGTACAATTCAGGAAGCTGCTTTATTGCCGATTTCTTTGCTTGTTAAACTATTCCCAGTCCATAGTTGGGATAATGACTCACAATGACTATGTTAATGAATTAATTATTTTTGTTTGGAATTTTAAAACATATGTCTTTTGTTTGAAAAGCCCCAAGACATTAGCAGTATTTTTTTTAATTATAAAATCATTAATTAAGTATTCTAAACAACTAACAGTAACATAAGTAAAGTGAAGAGGAAAAATCGAGCTTTCAGGAAAACACTATACTCAGTAGACGAACTATTTTGTGCATTCAGATCAAGATCAGAACTTGTCAGCTTGTTTAAAATTCAATACTGGACACCTAGAGCTGTTTCCCAGAAGCCTGTGCGATCATGTGAGATTTCTGAGCTACTCAGCAATTCTGAGGGCCTAAGAATGCCAACCACTCACATGCCACTGTTTTGACAGAGTTAGAGAGACCCTGAATTAACCTTATAAAGATATTCCTGTTTCTTCCTGACAGGGATGGATTTGACATCTTGTGACTTACCATTAGCTGCTTGGTGAGTGTTACAGCTTTGCGAACTTTTCCTAACAAGCTGAGGCAGGGACTTTTCAGAACACATCCAAATTATCCGCAGTGATATTTGCTTTTGTGAATAGTAGGCGTGACATTTCTGCCAGGCAGTTTAACATGCCCTGGTGGGGAGATTAACAAGGTGACATCTAATAAGTTAATAATATGCTTATTATTATTATTATGTCCCTCTTTGGGTTAACAAAAGGGACTAATGACTCAGCAATGTCACAATTTTTTCACATTTATTCTCCTCATTTTCATTCCTGCTAATTTTCTCTTTCCCCCCGAGTCCCACTCAGCACATAAAGAATGAGAGAGAAAAGAAAAAAGGGAACTAGTGTGTATTTTGTACTTATTATATACAAGGAACTATGCTCCTTTCACCTTTGTCATCTTATTCACTCCTTTAAAACGGCCCAATGAGATAGTTTATGCATTCTTTTTATTACCACTGAAACAAATAAGACACAGAGAGGTTATGTTACTCTTCAGTGCCGCACAGCTAATGATTGGTGCGGTGGGGATTTGTGTCCCACACTGTGATACTGCAGTCTTAACAACAAATGAGAGTCTCTCATTTCACACCCCTTATTTATCATGCACTATCATATAGTGCAGGGGTCCTCAAACTACGGCCCGCGGGCCACATGCAAATACAAATATTGTATTCGTTCCTGTTTTGTTTTTTCACTTCAAAATAAGATATGTGCAGTGTGCATAGGAATTTGTTTATAGTTTTTTTTTAAACTATAGTCCAGCCCTCCAACGGTCTGAGGGACAGTGAACTGGCCCCCTGTTTAAAAAGTTTGAGGACCCCTGATATAGTGTCTCAAATACTTAAATCTTATGGACCCTGCTTTCTGACTTTGAACATCAAAAACTTTAAACAAAAAACAATAACTCACACTTCCTAGGTACCAGGCCAGGTTCACTCTCTAACAGAAAACTTTTGAAATGAGTAGCATCTTTATTTTAAAGATAAGGATTCCCTGGCTTGTGTGGCTCAGTGGTTGGGGTATTGGCCCATGCACAAAAGGGTCAATTCTCGGTCAAGGGCACATACCTGGGTTGCAGGTTTGATCCCCAGCAACCAACTGTTGTATCTCTCTCACATCGATGTTTCTCTGTCTCTTTCTCTCCCCTTTCTCTGGAAAACAAGGGGAAAAAAATATCCTCAGGTGAGGATTAAAAAAATAAAAATGTTAAATAAAATATGAGGACAAAATATGTACTTATCCAAGTGTACACACTTAAATGTTGGAGCTAGACTTGACCTTTTAACTATCATGTAATACACTGCCTCCACTATATAATACAGCAGAAAGGTAGTTTAAACAGTGGCCAAGCACTTTAACTTACATTTCCACTCACATTATTTTAATGATCATTTTTCTGATAAGATATATAATATCATGGCATCGAGGCAGGGTCTCAGAGTGACTGCAGCCTAAGCCACACACTGAGCATAAGGATGAAAGGTTTTTCTTTTATAATTCAGCTCATGTTTTCAGCAAAAAGAGCATTGCAAATTCATGTAGGCCTCGCTAAAGGCAAAGGGGGACATGAAAATGAACTCTATAAACTGGTTTGATATCAGGAACAGAGTTCCATATTTCAGATTCTAAAATTGTTACCAGAATATTATTACCCCAACATATTATCAAGTAAAAGGAGCAGTTTCAAACTTTCTGATAATTAAGTATTTAAAAATATTTTAAACTAGAGGCCCGGTACACAAAAATTTGTGCACTCGGGGGGTCCCTCAGCCTGGCCTGTGCCCTCTCACAGTCTGGGACCACTCGGGGGATGACCACCTGCTGGCTTAGGCCCGCTCCCCGGGGGATCGGGCCTAAGCTGGCAGTCAGACATCCCTCTGGCAG
>NW_005357846.1:1894109-1904259 GCF_000412655.1 Myotis brandtii | reverse complement strand
GCTGCTGAGGAGGCAGGAGAGGCTCCCACCACCACCGCTGTACTGGCAGCCATCAACCTAGCTTATGGCTGAGCAGAGCTCCCCCTGTGGGAGTGCACTGACCACCAGGGGGCAGCTCCTGCATTGAGCATCTGCCCCCTGGTGGTCAGTGTGTCATAATGACCAATCATTCCCAGTGGTTCTGCTGTTAGGGTCAATTTGCATATTACCCTTTTATTATATAGGATAGAGGCCTGGTGCACAGGTGGGGGCTGGCTGGTTTGCCCTGAAGGGTGTCCCATATCGGCGTGGGGGTCCTGCTGGGGTTCCTGGCCAGCCTGGGTGAGGGGTTGATGGCTGTTTGCAGGCTGGCCACACCCCCTTCAGTGTGGGGGGCCCCTCTGGGGGGCCTGGCCAGCCTGGGTGAGGGGCTGATGGCTGTTTGCAGGCTGGCCACACCCCCTTCAGTGTGGGGGGCCCCTCTGGGGGGCCTGGCCAGCCTGGGTGAGGGGCTGATGGCTGTTTGCAGGCTGGCCAAGATCCTCAGCGGGGATCCTCACCCCATGAGGGTGTGGCCATCCTGGGTGAGGGGCTGATGATTGTTTGAAGGCTGGCCACAGCCCCCAGCCACCCAAGCTCCCAGTGGAGGCAGGCTGGAAACAGGTATCTGGGATTTATTTATCTTCTACAATTGAAACTTTGTTGCCTTGCTCGGAGGCCACAGCCCGCCAGGGCAGGCAAGCCTCCTGCTTGCTCAAGCTCCGCTGCCTGCCGCCGCCATCTTGGTTGGGTTAATTTGCATATTGTCGCTCTGATTGGCTGGTGGGCGTGGCTTGGGGCATAGCGGAAGTGCGGTCAATTTGCATGTTTCTCTTTTATTAGATTAGATGTTATTTTCAATAAAATTAATTCTTTATACATGATAAATAGAAAAAGAATCAATAACATCAACAGGTAATAACTTTTAATATTTTGTTGATTTTTTTTTCTGTTTTCTATGTTCAATTAATAGTAATGAAATCACACTGAATTTGTTGTTTTCTTTCATAGTTGTTCAGTTATTCTAACAAATGGATTTCCCTTCTTGTTTAGTTATCTATTGCTTCATAACAAATTGCCTCAAAACCTAGTTGTGTTAAAGAATAAAATGGGTTTTGTTAAATCTCTGTGGGCCAGGCATCCTTTGTGTAGCTGGGTGATACTGTCTCTGGGGTCTCTCCTGAGCTTGCAGTCAAGATGTTGGCCAGGACTTCAGTCAGTTGACAATTTCAATGAGAATGGAGGGTCTGCTTCAGAGGTGGCCCAGTGACAGGTGTTGGCAGGAAGCCTAGGTTCCTCACTGGCTATGGGAGGAGGCCTCAGTTCCTCCCTATGAGCATCTTTCTGCAGGGATGTTCAATGTCCTCGTGGCATGTCAGCTGACTTCCCCCAGAGTCCCAAAGAGTATAGAGGAGCCATGGTGTCTTTTTGGACCTTGCCTCACAAGTCACACTCCATCATGTCTGCACTCTCCTTTTGATTAGATGTAGGTCAGCCCTGTTAGACATGTGAGGGGCCTATATAGTTTGAATTCCAGCATCCAGAGATCATTGTGGATCAACTTGGCAGCTGGTTATGATGCTATTAGTAACAATTCTTATAACACTTTAACATGGTGCTATAAAGAAATGCTCTTGTTTTCCAGGAAATGGCTTCTCCAACTTAGAGCTGAAAATAAAGATGGGTAAACACATGCCATTTTAGGTTCATGGAGTACCCAGACTTTGACAAGAGACTCCTGCCTCCCATGAGTCTGCTGGAAATTTTTATTTCTCACAACTGGTGCCCTTGACTTCTCCCATTGTTTCTTAGGACCACTGCATAATTTCCCAGGAGACCTGCCTCCCAAGGGGGCACCAAATTGGAGACAGGCTTGGACCCTTGTCCTCAGGGCCTGTAGGGTCTCATCTGATCCCTATTTTATGCTTAGGAAACATCAAACAGAAAAGGGAAAAAGACTTCACCTCATGTCTCTATTCTCCCTATTGCAATCCTCACAAAACAAGATGAATATATTGATGGAGAGGAAAGGTATATGTGTGAGAGTAAATCAGCATCTCAATATCCTGCCCTTTGGAAGTGTTCAGTGAAATCACAAATGACATCCAAATATTTTGTGTCAACATTCATCGGCACTTATTGTGGAAAAGGGGAATACATCCCTCCTTCTGTTGCTTTAAAATCCTCTATTAAAACATCTTGTACTGTGAGGATATGGAAAGAGAAACAGAGAGAATGTATAAACATGATAGTAAGGCCATATTCCCCCCTTGCTTCCTTTGTAACAGATCACTTGGTAACTCTGAGCATTACACAAGAGGCAGACATCATATCTGTTGCAGTTATATTAGCTTTGATCAGTTTTGTAACCTTGCATTGATCAAGGGATCACAGAAATTTAGGTTTACTTTTGCAGAGAGAGCTAAAGGGACATTCGGATCAAGGTCACTTAGCAAATAGCATGCATTACTGATTACAACTATTGTCAGTCAAAACTGTGGACTTGCTAAAGGTATCTAGTTGGAGGTTCCAGTAAGGACAGTGTGGAGTTAGAGACCTGAATCAGAGGGACAGGGCCTTAGAGCCAGTTGTATTTAAACTTTTGAGTTCTTGAAAGGAGATGTCTGATAACAACTTGGTTGGTTCATTTCTCAAAATTGGACTTTGCTTTGTTATCAACATGTAAATGCATGCATATCAGACACTCAATAGGGCTCCAGAAATGACTTTCACTCCGGAAGTCCAAGAGAGTTCAATGGACATAAATGGGAATGTAAAGGCAAATCATGAAAAGTTGACATTAGTTTTTTTGTTTGTTTGTTTGTTTGTTTTATTAAACTTTCTCCCTTTGGATTTTAAATTTTTTTGCAGTTTTACTACATAAAAAGGTAAAATGGTATTTTCCTGAGACAGACAAAGCATAATAACAATATTTGCAATCACAAATATAGTGCAGACTGTATGCTAGGCATTGTCCTAATTGCTTTTCCTATGTTATTTCCTTGAATCCCCTCAAAGCTCTATGATTTTTAACCTGATTTATAGAGAAAGAAACTGAGGCATAGAGTAATTAATTTGTCCAAAGTCACACAACTGTTAAGGAGTGAGATAGAATTCAAAAGATGTAAGAATCTGGGCCCAAAGTCCATGCATGTTCTTAAGCATCCCCTAGGCTACCTCTCAATTACAGAAAACATGACTCATAGCAAATGGATAGAGTTCTTGGACCTAATTCATGTAATGACTAGCAAAAGGCTCACAGTGGCCATATATTAAATGCATCATTCTGCCATGTTTAGAATATTTAATTACACTTTAGGCAAAAATTAAGCATTTTAGGCAAATAGTGATACATAGGAGGCATGATGTCTTTATCTTAGGGACCAACATCTATAACATGGGTTCTTTCTCTGTCTTCTCTATGACCTCCCCTCTATCTACCCCCTCCCACCTCATACATAACATCAGCAGAGGGATTACTCTATCCAGTGAAAGAATTCTGGAACCAAAAATAGCTCATATTTTCTGCTGTATCCTCTTGCACGAAGTCACTAATTTGAGAATAAATGCCTTTTTGTTTTTGTCACAGCCGCCTAAGGAAATGTCAGTTCTGAACACTACTTGGATTTGTCTTCCCTCAGACTCTGAGCTTGCAAATGAGGGCAAATATACAAATCATTACATTTAAGAGAAGACAGATCTCTTATCAGTGTCAGGAAAAAAGTGGAAACTAAAAGCTCATAAAAATGCTAATGATCATGTCTCTCCCAAATGCTCTAGTTCAGTACAAAGTTCCTTTTTGATAGCACCGCATAATGCTCCCCCGCCCCCCCACCCTGTCTTCCCTGCTAATCTCCATTTCCCAGTATGAACATGGAGCAAATAACACAAATCTATAAAAAGATACTCTGAATTCACTTCCAAATATAATACTTAGATAATAATGCAATTGTTGGGCAAAGTAGTGTGCTTTACTCATTTACTCAGCGGGGTCCTCACCCCCCTTACTCTCCGCAGCAGCAGTGGGGTGAGCCTGCTGAGCACTTGCTGAAGGACAAGGGCCCTCTCTAGGCACCTCCGTCAGTTTTCATCCTTTGCTCACATTATAGGGTTTTTGTTTGTTTGTTTGTTTGTTTTCTGCCATTTCTTAAATAACAGCCAGGGAGAAATGGTTCTATTGTGTGGCCCTTGTCATTCCTGTAGTGATAAGCCTGAGTTCATGTAAATGAATAAATAGGGCCTGTGCACTGAGGCTACCAAGCCATTGAGGAGAAATCTATAGCATCATCATTTACATACAGACTAGTTCTACAAGTTGTTTGAGTAATATCCATTGACGAATGTTGAAAAACATAGTTTCTATTGACCAAAGTTGAAAAATGTAATGCAAAATAATCAAAAGTGCATAATTAACTCTGAAGAAAGGAAAAGCCATGAGGTAATTTTTATTGATGCTTAGCAATAAGTCTTTTCCCTAGATAATGGGTATTGTCATGTTCTGTGAGAAAGAGAAATTTACTCATTCATAATTAGTCTATTTTTTTTAAAGTATGCTTCCCATAGGTGACATCAAAAATGAGAATGACCTCATGTATTTTTTTTTAATATATTTTATTGATTTCTTACAGAGAGGAAGGGAGAGGGATAGAGAGCTAGAAACATCGATGAGAGAGAAACATCGATCAGCTGCCTCCTGCACATCTCCCACTGGGGATGTGCCCGCAACCCAGGTACATGCCCTTGACCGGAATCGAACCTGGGACCCTCCAGTCCGCAGGCCGACGCTCTATCCACTGAGCCAAACCGGTTTTGGCAGACCTCATGTATTTTTAAGCCAGGTGATAAAATGAAGAGGTGACATCAAAAATGAGAATGACCTCATGTATTTTTAAGCCAGGTGATAAAATGAAATGCCTGCTTACAGAACAATGAAACACTATTGTTTAAGGACTTTTGATGTGCTTTCATCCAGAAATTAAATCTGTTCACCGTACTTTAAAAAGCTATGGAAATATAATGGCAGAGTAATAACTTCATAACACATTTTGTGACATTTTATTGCAAAATTGAGTACGGAGTTCTATTATATTTGAACTTCAAAATTTTGCTTCTGTTAACTTTTTGATGAAAAAAGGACATACTTAAAAAAATATAGCAATTGAAAAATACTGTTGTTTTATTATGGATCCAAAAGATCATTTGTGAACTTAATAAAAACATTTTACATGGGTATGTGATTATAGTTGTGGGTTGTTTTTTTGGAATTTCCTCTTTTTTTCCTTACCCTCTTTCAAAAATCAGAATAAGAGTGGATCAGGGAAGAGCTATTAACTTGTTCTAGTGAAAGTGGTCCTAAATAAAGTTTCCAAGTTTTAAGACAAATGCAACAAACTCCTGAAACAAAACCCAGTAGAAACATGGTTTCTATAACTGGAATTTGTTTATTGGAACATTAACTATGTTTTATATGGTAAACACTTAGCACTCTATAAACTGTCATGTTCCTCCTGTCCTTTGACTGGTTCTGTGAATTTCTTATTCTGTTGTGCTGTTGGATCATATTATCCTCATTTCTCTGTTCTTTCCTAATTTTCTAAAGACTTCCTTCACTTCCTTTCTGTAGTGACAAAAATCAGAGCTTGTTTGTTTTCTCTGAAATTGACCCAGTCATATATACAGGGTTGTGCAAAAGTAGGTTTACAGTTGTACTACAAATAAATAATACAAAAATCCTATATAATAAAAGCCCAATATGCTAAGTGTCCAGTTGTCAGGTTGGCCGTTCAACCAATCAAAGCATAATATGCTATTGATATGCTAAGGCTGCTCAACTGCTTGCTATTAAGTGCACTGACCACCAGGGGGCAGACTCTCCGATGCTAGGTTAGCTTGCTGCTGGGGTCTGGCTGATTGGGAGTGAGCGAGACAGGCCGGACACACCCTGGAGCCCTCCCCCAGTCCCTCCCTAGTTGGCCAACTTCCCTCATCCCTCCCTAGCCTCGATCATGCACTGGTGGGGCCCCTCAGCCTGGCCTGTGCCCTCTCACAATCCGGGACCTCTTGGGGGATGTCGGAGAGCTGGTTTTGACCCAATCCCACAGGCCAGGCCAAGGGACCCCATTGGTGCACAAATTCATGCACCAGGCCTCTAGTGAATAAATAATAGTGCAAGAAGAAACTTTGTGTTTCACATACTCACAACTGTAAACCTACTTTTGCCTGCCCCTGTATTGGGCAGGCATCTGTGGACATTAAAAATAGAGTTGTAGAGACTTTAACATTTTTTTGTAACCTCTGGATGGGTTTGTCATGAAGTCAGTTGGCCTTAGTGGATAAACTCACCTGAATATAGGACTCCCCAACAGAGCATAGCTTGCATTTAGCAGGTGCGTTGTTTATGACGTAGGGGTATTCTCAGCAAGAGACACCATACAGAGTCTCTAACTTGCAGTCAGACATAAGGTGGCATCAGCTGACTAGTGTTCAGTCCATTCATTGGAAGATCAGCTTCATAATGACCCCAGTGACCTCTGACCCCTGACATCTTGACTGAACTTCATCACAGACCCCAGGTCAGGTCCACATTATTTGTCCAGGCTGAAAAAACTGCATGTGATAATATATGTTGCTTATTTTAAGCTGCTGGGTTTTTGGATCATTTGTTACACAGCAATAAGTAGCCGATAACTGTTGCTAAGGCCATGGGAAATGTGCTTACTTACTTAGCAATGGGACTTGGCAGGATAGTGTTTTAAGCCGCCACCAACTAAGTGGGCTGAGCGCAGGGCAATGATCAGTGCAAAGAGAAATAGAGTCACATATCTAGCTCATATCCATGGTGGATCCAACAGATGCCAGTTACTAAATTAGTCTCTGTAAACTTACAACTCTGAGGACACACAGATATCAAGTGGCAGTGCCATTAATTCAACATTAGTTCTGTTTAACTTTAAAGATAACACCCTTAAACTGGCATCCTTTGTAGCTTCGGATAATTGTTAGCATTTACTGAGCCAAAATCTGTGCTCACTACCATGCCACATCTCTCTTTCTCTAGAAAAAAAATATCTCCTCTAATTCTACCCCGACCTGCAAGATAGGTATTACTTCTGTAAATAAATAAGTAAATGGAAAGGGCCTTTTGAGAATGTAAATATTAACACGGGAAAGGAATAATTTAAAGCATTCATCTCATTTTTCATATTCCCCTAAGAATATCTCCCAGCTACATACTTACTTGGTTATGTTTCAAAATTAAAGACACTCGTGCTGCTGTTAACAAGTTTATCAAAAGGATTATTTCTTTTCCTAAATCATTCACTCTGCTCCTCCTTTTCATTAACTTGGATAATGAAACATTACCTGGTTTCCCTCTTTGTAAACACAAATTTGAGAGAAGAAAGCAAAACATGTATCAAGAACATTTATTGGAAACCAAAGATGCCATGCCCTAGCATGGAAGTATCAGGGAGATGCTAACACCAGGAAAGTGTTGGTAGGAACTAAAATACACAATGGAAAGAAGAGAAAGACTTAGACATGGATATAATTCATAACTGTTACTGACACTATATTTTACAACATACTTGTTATTCAGGAGTGATTTTTTAGCACTGGAATTTAAGACACTGACCATTTATTTTTATTTTTTATTGTGATGAAAAACATACAACATACAACTTTCCATATTTTTTATTATAGTTCACATTCAATATTATTCTGTATTTCAGGTGTACAACATAGTAGTTAGACAATCATATACTTTATAGAGTTGTCCCCCTGATATTTCAAGTATTCCCCCCCTGGACCATACATAACTATCAACAATATTATTATTATTATTATTAGTAGTAGTAGTAGTAGTAGTAGTAGTAGTAATTCTTTATTGATTAAAGTATTACATATGTCTCTCCCCCCCATTTTATAAGGTTATTTTAAGGGACAGAGATTAAGCATATCATCTCTCCCATCAAATTTTTCTGAAAGCTCCACCTCTATTGAAAACAGATATTTAGCAGGAAACTACAAATTTTCAAGTTAAAAGAGATGTGAAGTGAAAAAGTTCCCCTGTAGCACTTTCCCTTTGGCGTGCCACTGAAGATCCTGGTGTCACCATGGGTCGCCACCCCGCCCGATATTGTAAGAACAAGCCGTACCCAGTCTCGCTTCTGCCAAGATGTGCCTGATGCCAAGATCAGCATCTTTGACCTGGGGCGGAAGAAGGCTAAAGTGGATGAGTTCCCACTCTGTGGCCACATGGTGTCAGACGAATATGAGCAGCTCTCCTCCGAAGCCCTGGAGGCTGCCCGTATTTGTGCCAACAAGTACATGGTGAAAAGTTGTGGCAAAGATGGCTTTCACATCCGAGTGCGGCTCCACCCCTTCCACGTCATCCGCATCAACAAGATGTTGTCCTGTGCTGGGGCTGACAGGCTCCAAACAGGTATGCGGGGTGCCTTTGGAAAGCCCCAAGGCACAGTGGGCAGAGTCCATATTGGCCAAGTCATCATGTCCATCCGCACCAAGCTGCAGAAGAAGGAGCATGTGATTGAGGCCCTACGCAGAGCCAAGTTCAAGTTCCCTGGCAGCCAGAAGATCCACATCTCCAAGAAGTGGGGCTTTACTAACTTTAATGCGGATGAGTTTGAAGACATGGTGGCCGAGAAGCGCCTCATCCCAGATGGCTGTGGGATCAAATACATCCCTAATCGTGGTCCCCTGGACAAATGGCGAGCCCTATACTTGTGAGAGTCTCAATGCTGCTCCCACCTTACACCCACCAATAAATCAACTTTCCATCAAAAAAATAAATAAATAGGAAACTGTTCCCCTGTATTGACGTTATATGGTGCTGCTTCAGTTTCCTCTCAGGGTGGAGATATCCCTGTGCAATGCAACAGACACACACATACCAACCCACACACAAACACACATATTTCTTGTGCCTCTTCCTTTTTCTTCTCTTAACATTAGACGTAGTTGGCTCCATTCTCCACAAAATACACAATGAAGAGACGCTCGCAAATTTTCAACACCTGGAACACATTTTCTCTTGGCTGTGGTCGAATAGGTATCTTTACTCAGAATGGGGAAATAGACCAGACCCCTGTCATGCCTGACTTGAACATTTACTTGGTATTAGCTTAGTTTCCTTAATTTCAGCATCTAAGAATTAGATGTTTTAAATATCAAGATATTCTTTCCCTTCTAAAGTGAAAGTGACCTGTCTTCAAAATTGTCTTCCTGTGCAGTAGATAATGGATCCATGCAAGTTTAAATGTTAATAACATCAGAGGCACCTGTGATGGAAGCAAGAGTAAATGGTTTGAGAAAAAGTAACAGTAATATTTGCAAATCTAGGCTGCCATGTCATCAATGTTAACTCTGATTTGTTTCACTTAATTTCCCAAGTTGTTAAAACATTTTTAACAACTACCACCTTTCTCTTGCTTCTGGTCCCAAACTTATCCAAAGAATGTGGTTTGGATGAGTTAATACTTATTTACTGTTTGCTTATCTATTAGTACCACTGAATTTATCAAGATGCAAAGTTGTTTGAGAATTAATACTTTGGGCCATTAACGAAAAGAAAACCTGCTCCTATTGAGGAAATAAAACATGAGTTCAAGAAGTGATAAAAACTGTGAGGGAGTATATCTCATACAACTTCTTTTGTTGACAAACAGACATAATAATTAAAGTGAAGATGAATGTTGATGGCAATCCTATATAATAAAGAGATAATATGCAAATTGACTGTCACACCCTCACACAAGATGACCACCCTCATGTGGTCAAAAGATGGCCACCCCCATGTGGTCACAAGATGGCTGGCAGGGGAGGGCAGTTGGGGGTTACCAGGCCGGCAGGGTAGGGCAGTTGGAGAGGACCAGGACTGCAGCAGAGGGCAGTTAGGGGCAAACAGGCCAGCAGGGAAGGGCAGTTAGGGGTGACCGAGCCGGCAAGGGAGGGCAGTTGGGGGTAACCAGGCCTGCAGAGGAGGGCAGTTAGGGGCAAACAGGTAGGCAGGGGAGAGCAGTTTGGAAGGACCAGGCCTGCAGGAGAGGGCAGTTGGGGGTGACCAGGTTGGCAGGGGAAGGCAGTTAGGGGTGACCGGGCCAGCAGGGGAGGG
>NW_005357846.1:1892398-1894065 GCF_000412655.1 Myotis brandtii | reverse complement strand
TGGCAGGGGAAGGCAGTTAGGGGTGACCAGGCCAGCAGGGGAGGGCAGTTGTGGGCAATCAGGCTGGCAGGAGATCAGTTAGCATCGATCAGGCTGCCAGAGGAGTGGTTAGAGGGCGATAAGGCTGGCAGGCAGAAGCGTTTAGGGGCAATCAGGCAGGCAGGCAGGCTTAAGAAACCCCAAGGATGCTAGTCACTAGGAAGAGGAAGCCAGGCATTTTATTGGTGACAATGGAGAATATAAAGATGATTAAGGTATAAAGAAGCTTACATTCTACTGGAGTGGACTCAGACATGCACAGGAATAATATTATAAAATGAACAAGGAGTAGAAGAGTGTGAAGATGTGCCAACAGATGACAGAATTAGACAAATTTCAGGTTTCAAAATAAAGTTTGGTTTAAAAATAAATAATGATAATTTTAAATCCTATCACAGCAGTTTGGTTAATTTGAGAGAGTGTTCATCTGGTTTGTAAAATGAGAGCACAGGCCAGTTATAGGACTGCTGGAAAGTTTTGAAACTTTTAAATTAGCATTTTTGAGTCCAGATTTTGATCAGAGAGTATTGGAAGGGCTACTTTGCGATGTGATATGTTCTCATTTGGGGTGTATAGAAGAGTATGCATTGTTACAAAAAAATTGTAGGTAAGCTTAGAAATCAACAATTAAATTATACATAAGTCAATAATAACTTTATGATACTACTAGAGGCCCAGTGCATGAAATAAGTGCACTGTGGGGGCGGGGGGGCGTGTCCCTCAGCCCAGCCTGCACCATCTCCAATCTGGGACCCCTTGGATGATGTCCGACTGTCGGACATCCCTCTCACAACCTGGGACTGCTGGCTCCCAACCGCTCGCCTGCCTGCCTGCCTGATTGCCCCTAAACGCTTCTGCCTGCCAGCCTTATCGCCCTCTAACCACTCCTCTGGCAGCCTGATCGATGCTAACTGATCTCCTGCCAGCCTGATTGCCCACAACTGCCCTCCCCTGCTGGCCTGGTCACCCCTAACTGCCTTCCCCTGCCAGCCTGGTCACCCCCAACTGCCCAACACATTGTGGCCAGCTCTCACCTTAGTCACATTAAAGATGTTACTTATAAACAACTAGTGTCCTGGTGCACAGATTTGTGCACATTAAAAGGAAATTAATTAGAAGAAATATTTTAATATCACTATTTGCATCTTACTAATGAAAAGAAACTAGGATTCTACTGAGTCTCATATCTACCTACTCCAGGTCTTCTGTGAGGATCAAATGAGATGAGGCGTGGGAAAACACTTCACAGACATTTGATTAAACTGTGAAATGTTTGCACCTGGCTATAAAGCAAGTCGAGTTCCTGGGCTTAAGAAACCCCAAGGATGCTAGTCACTAGGAAGAGGAAGCCTGGCACCCACAGTCACCGTTTCCAGGCTGGGCTGGGCTGTGGTTCACATTTTGCACCATGGGGTATTGGCAGCATTGGCTGTGATTTGGTGGAGTGTCACTCCAGGTTGGTGGCGGGACCTGTATCATACTTGGGGGAAGCTGAGTGTTGGTTTGTCAATGCCAGGTCCCTGGTGCCATTTATTTTTAAATGGTCAGTGCATCATGGCAGCTCCTGCATTGAGCACCTGCTCCATGGTGGTCAGTGAGAGTCATAGTGACCAGTCAGATGGACAGAC
>NW_005357846.1:1884609-1892326 GCF_000412655.1 Myotis brandtii | reverse complement strand
ATATTAGAGGCCCAGTGCACAAAATTCGTGCCCTGGCAGGGTGTCCCTCAGCCCAGCCTGCACCCTCTCCAATCTGGGACTGCTGGCTCCTAACTACTTGCCTGCCTAGCTGCCTAATTGCCCCTAACTGTTCCCCTGCTGGCATGATTGACACCTAACTGCTCCCCTGCCAGCCCGATCACCCCCAACTGCCCTCCCCTGCAGGCCTGGTTGCTCCCAACTGCCCTCCCCTGCTGGCCTGGTCACTCCCAACTGCCCTCCCCTGATGGTCTGATTGCCCACAACTGCCCTCCCCTGCCAGCCATGTTGTGGTGGCCATCTTGTGATGACATGGGAGCAGCCATTTTGGGATGAAGTGGGGGCAGCCATCTTGTGATGATGTGAGGTGTCTCACGAGGGCACGAGGGCCACCTAGGCTTTTATTAGTATAGACTAGTAGATGCTGATGATAATGACAAATGATGATAGATAGATGATAGATGATAGATAGATAGATAGATAGATAGATAGATGATAAATAATACTTACGTAGCATTTACTATATGCCAGGTTGTAAGTGCTTGAAAAAAGCAATTCTCATGAAAACTCTATGAAGATGACATTATGGTTACATTCATTTACCAAATGAACACATTGAGGCACAGAGGAGTTGAAGAAATTTCCAAGGTAACACAGGTAACAAATAGAGGGCACTGGATTTGATCCCACAAAATTTGACTCCAAGTCCTTGAACTGATCCACTGTACTATATTGACTGAAATGAAAATAGACCAAGCAGATTGGTGCCAGGTGGTCATTGTTCCTTATCTGCATGAAGAAAGTATATAAGGCAGAATAGAGGCAGAATAAGACAAACATTACTTACCATTGGCTTTTTTTTCCCTCTACATAAACATAAACACAGACAGCTAAGATTTTCTTAGTGCTTTGTCATTACAGGGAAAAATTCTTGAGTTGGGTTGAGATTAGGGGCAGTTGGAGAAATCTGTTTTGTCAGAAGACTAACAAGAATGCTTTGCCTGTTTGTGCAAATTTCTTTTTATCTATGATTATTTTCCAACATGTACTTTACAATTTATCTCTATTTGTTTTACATTAAAATTTAGTGTCTGAAGAAGACAGAGAACATAAATAACATTCTTTTGCTGAATGGAGCCTGAGCAGAGTGAATGTCTATTTAGGTGAGCTAACTCTTTTCGAGATTTCTGTATTTCTTCCTGTGGAAAAAAGAGAGGCTACTAACAAACAAACAAAAACAAACAAAACACATTTTGGGTATTTAACTAGGTCTAATCAAGAATAACCCTTGGTAGATACAGACTATCTGGCTCTAGATTCAGGCTAAACAGATTCCATTGATTGTACATTTGGTGTCCTCATTATTTGGAAGGTGAGCAAAAGTTAAGCATTTAGACCCATTTGCTTGGCCTAAGTGTACTTAATATGCTGGCAGGATAGCACATTGTTTAGTGAGTGCTTTCTTTGCATCCCTAAATCAATTCATCTGTTAGGCAAAACCCAATGATTTACCTGCTGTCATTAATGCACTGAGAGGTCACATAAGCATTGCGTGAAGTATGCTCCTGAAGAAAGCAGATCCTTTCTGCAGGATGTCATATTAGGAGAGGAGCTTGTAAGAGCATACCTCTATTTCATACAGCATCTGGCATTCACCCCAAGTGACCACAGGACGCCATGCTTATGGGAAGGTTGCTGTTGTATTAGCAAGTGATTTATGAACTCCATCTAGGATTTAAGCAGGAAATAGCCTCTAATGCAGGAAAAACAAAGGGAAACTTTTACAATTGATTTAAAACAATCAAATAAAAACTCACAACTTAGGCTCATCACTTTAAAAATAAAATTAATACCTTCTATTTACCCATCCAATGGTGTCTCAGGTACTAGAAATAGATTAATAGTCCATTTAAACATAAAATCTGACTCTAAAATGTTTCAAAATGAACCCAGAATTCAGACTATAATAGTATCTGATTTTGTTTTCTATTTTTCTAAATATTTAATATGTGAAATGTATTTCAGTAGAGTAGATAACATACAGGCATTGTGTTGTGTCTGATATATATATATATATATATTTATTAGAGGCCCATTGCATGAAGATTCACACAATAGGCCTTCCTTCCCCTGGCTGCTGGCACCGGTTTTCCTCCGGCACCCGGGACCCAGGCCTTTGGTCTGGCCGCAGCAGAGAAGCCAAGCCTCTTCAGTCTTCAGTAGTCTTCAGTCTTCGCTTCACGCCTGCATATGCAAATTAACTGCCATCTTTGTTGGGTTAATTTGCATACTCATCCTGATTGGCTGGTAGGTATAGCAGAGTGACACCAATTTGCATATTTCTCTTTTATTAGTGTAAATATAACCATTTATTATGGGTTTTGTTATCTTTATTTTACAAATCATGAAAATGGTGTTCAGTAAGATAAAGTGAACTTTCTATAAAATTGTTGTGACTGGTACTTAAATATCATAGGCCTCAAATACCATTTACGCACAGCAGTTATATTTATTCCCAAATGTTCCTTTGTAGTGAGGCCAAAGTAAAGCTCATTGCTTTTGTTGCAGTTCATCAGAAGTGTTTTTCTAAATAAATTTTTTCTCCACATTGCCAATCACAGTTATGCCTTTAAAATCTGCACTAGAATTTCTTGAACCTTCTTTAGCATCTAAAATTTCACTATCACATTTCATCTTCAAAGGGAGATTTCCATTCTTATGTAGAACCCCAAAGCACTAGAGAATAGATTCTGGCTTATAGTGAATAGGATTTTGTTGACATTTAGAAGTCAGAACTTGTATCTTTCCTTTAATAATGTACATTTAAATTGCACCATTTCCTGCCATGAAAAAAAAAAGAACTGAGCTGAGTCCCTTGAATTTAACCCACATATATAGGTTTTTCAGGTCCATCACATAGCCTAATAAGGCAGAAATTAACTTTTAGATTAATCTCCTTGTTAAGTTCCAAAAGGCAGTCATCAAATTCTATTGATTTACCGCCCCCCCCCCATATCATTTTTCCAAAGCTGCATTTTCAATAAAGCTTCTTTGGATTAATGAAAGTGCCAGAATTCTTTCTTTCCTATTAGACCTTATTTTTCCCAAAAATGATGTTCAGGAGAATAATAACTGAACTCAGTTTCTGAGGATTTGCCAACATTTTTTTAGAAAGAATGTGATAGTCTAGGCCTACAATCATTTCCACATGTCCTAGCTCAGAAACTGAGGGAAATAAGTGCCAATCCCAGTTGCCTTATCTTAATATTCAGTGAGCCCAGGAGGTTGCAGACAAATTTACTTTTGATGCAGGCACTGTCATACATCACTACAATTTCTCAGCCCCTTCATCACACTTGCTCAGGACTATACTGAGATAACCAGGATAGCCGTTTTATTCTATGTACTGAGCTCACTCAAAAAAAGATCTGTCTTTGACATTGGGGCTCAATTTGGTGTTTCTCCAATTTAGTGGGAGATAATATTTTAGTTGCTATGACCATATCATTAATTCTTACAAAGTTTAATTTGCATGATTCTGTTCTAATCTTTAGGGAAGTAAAATGATTGATGGTGTCTGTTTACTTAATCTATAGCTGCACCCCTGTATATCCTCCTGGCCTAGTTTCTATAATAATAGTATTCTTGTTTACTTTGCATGCTCTGACAGCAAAGAATACAGTCATCATTCAATTTTGCCTTTTGAGGATGAACATAAGAAAGAGCAAACAGCATTGAATAGAACGGCATACTTTACAAGGCAAATTTTGTACAGTGCATAATCAATTTAGTTGAGTTCACATTTTGTACTTCTACTAATAATAATATGATTTGTGATTCTAACTGAGCACTCATCAATTTAGTCTTTCATCTCAGTTCTTAAAAAATCTCAGTGTACCAAAGTTGCAAACTCTGGCTTTACTAAAATGCAGGACCTTATATTCTTTTGCTATTCCTTTTCACGGTAATATTACATGCACTTCCAGAGCTTACTGCATTGCAAAATGCTCATCTTTCTATGCATAAGGCTATAAAGAGAAATTTATTTTGCAGAACATGTCATAAACTCATTTGGTAGTTTATATCTGATTAAATTTGTACCTTTACATAATTATTAGAACCTAAGATGCATAAACTCCACTTCACTATATGGAAGAAATATATGCCTTTAATATATGCCTTAAAGTTAAAGACTTGATCAAGCTAGAGTTATTTGAAATAAATACACCTTGAAAGCTCTTCTTAAGAAAATGAACATCACTTCAGACAAAGCAAATATTTCAAGTTCATCTCAACCTGAGCTGCATGTCTTTCTGGCTAAAAGGAAAAACAATAGAAAAATATATTTCTTCTTAAATTGTGATTATACTTAAAGATTGGTTCTCTGCCTGTGGAGAAGAAAAACCCTAATTAAGCAGGGAGTATGACTTGAGGTCCCCTGGGATGGCATGGTGGTCTTGCTCCCAGGATGAACCACTACTAATGAGTACTTACTCATCTCTTCTGCCCTGGATCAAGGCTCTTTGGAAAGCTCTTGATCTGGAAAAATACAAGTAATCATTGTATTTATGTTTTGAAAATTCTGTGTGGCAGCCAAGGACAAACTAAAGATAATGAGATGAAGAAAGATTACTTAGGATGTCTAGGGTTACAGCTGTAAGCATGAGAAGTGTAGTAGTGGGGGTGAAAATGAAATAGGGTATAAAGGTGTGAAGAGATAAGCAGTATCTATAGAAATTGAAAAAGTAGACAAGCTTAAAAATCTTAGCAATCAAAAGGGGTGTGGGTTTGCCAATCTCTGAGGAGGTTTAAGGTACAGTTTGATCTGGTCTTGCAAGTTAAAGGTTCAGGACCCTCACATACCAAGTTCACAAAAACACTACATTATAATACAAGAGTTCTTGAGAACTCTATCAGAAAGCAGATTACTCAGTCTAGTGATCTGCCATTTTCTTTATGTGACTCAAAGCAAAATACAAAGGCAAGCCCTATTAAGACTTCCTTCCTCCCTCCCTCTCTCCTCTTCCATTCCTCTTTTCCTTCCTCTTTCATCTCCCTCTGCCTCTCTCTGATTTTCTCTCTTGGTGAGGAAATCATTATTGGAATTGAACTGGGAATCTATTTCCCCATGAATTTTTCCCCAGCGGGAAACATTCCCTAAAGGAGTCATACACACACAATTGTGTCTTCCCACAATGACAGGTTCATTAAGGGAGACCTCCTCAATAAGCCAATAGGGTTACACACAGCCTACACACAGAGATGGGGAACTTACTGCAATGTGAGCAGAGCAAGCGTCTTGTGCGAAATCCTGGTCACTGGCCGCTGAGTCCACAGATGGAGAGATGGGCTAGGCCTCACCCAGGCGGCTGCAGTGGCGGCAAGCGTTTGATGCAGTGGAAGTCCAGCAGGGCTCCACACGTGACCTGTGGTAGAGACAAGCTCCAGCATTGGGTGGTTGGAGCTCTGAGTTCTTATGGCCCACAATGGCGGGTGATCCCATTCATATCAGTGTCCAGATGGAGACCTTATTTGAGTGTACAGACTTATGGTTTTGGGCATTCTGGGTCCCTCCCAAGGGCATTCCCATTACACTCTATGACCTCATTTCTGGGCTTCGTGCTGAAAGTGACTCCATATTGTCAAAAGGTGTCCAAAAGCCCACTCTGTTTTTGCTCTATTAAGAATAATAACAATAATAATAATCACACCATTACCTTAAAAATATAGACTCAAAACAAAGAGAATGATATCCTATGCTTATTAACATTAGCCATTGAATTGATTAATACATTAATCTCACAGTAATATATTGCCAAAGGAACTAGATGACTAAAATTCTTTGGGCACCCTTGGATGGGCATTGCCTATATTTTTCTTAGTTATTCATGTTTTTCTAGGATTCATTGGATGCCATCCAATGGCACAAAGTTTATAGTAGGTGACTAACAAGGCTTCCTGGTATGGGGGCTGTTATGACTCTTTAAAATGACTCTTTCTATCTCTGATTTGATCCAACATGTGTCTCAGAGACCAATTTTATTTACCTAATTTCTAAGTTCTTGAGGAAGGCCACTCTGGAATAGTCATATACTTAGTTCAAAGGGATGATAACAGTAAAGAAAGAATAAAGAAACAGTAGGATTTCAAGTGGATTCCAGAGTTTTTATTCTGGGAAAATTACTACTGGAGTAGGGGACATTAGAAGAAAAACTATATATCCAAGAAAGGTCATGTATTCTAAACTTTAGTATGTAAATTTTAGTCCCTGTAGGATATCAATAGTATGGACTTAATTTGATAATTGAAAATGGCTCTGAAAGTACAGTGTCTTTAGGATAAAAGAGTATATTCATATTTTACTTAGGATTGTAATTGGTTGGTTCCTACATAGCTCAGAAAGATTTGAGGTGATGATATTTGTCTTCAAAGTATCTTCATAAAGGTGATTGCTTTATTCAGGTTAGGGAAGAAAGAACTAGGGCAGAATGTTAACTCACAGTGGTCTATCTCAAGCCCTGGTGACTCATGAACAAATTTTATTTTATTTATATAGTGTTTAAAAACTTTATATTTTACTTCTTTTAGATTAGGTGTATATTTTGCAGGTTGGTATGGTCCCTCCTATTTATGTTTTTCCATACAGGCTTTATTTTATTCATTTTGTTTGCTGCCTAGCTCTGAAGTTATTAAATATTATGGTCATGGGAATAAGAAGACAGCAAAACATAATTCCTTGAACAACATTTAACATCTTAGCAGAAAAATAGGATCTGCAGAAAGTGATTGTGAATCCTAAGAGGGACACCAGATGGATAGTTGTCATCAGATCCACAGGAACAGAGGAAAATGAAGAAAAATCTGAAACTCAGCAGAAAAGTGAATAAAATGAAGACCAAATGGAGAAAAAGTTGTTAGGAGTGTACTGTTGAATCTTGACAGAGAAATTTCTGGAGTTATTGAGGGAAGGAGTCAGATTTTGGAAAGATGAAAAATGAATACAAAAGGGGTGACTAAGTAAGAGTAAGTGTAGATAGACAACTACAATAATACCTGAACACATTTGCACAGTCTTTCACTCACACTGACATTTACATCTACAGATTTAACTTTCTACTCAGTTTGGATGTATCCTTAACAACTCCAAGGAAATATATCCTAAATTACATTTTTAATTATTTTCATGTCAAGTGTTTCACTGACAGTATCTCCCATTTCTGTTCATTGCAACTCCCTTCCCAATTGCACAGATCCAACAATGAGTGGGAGAGCTATTGGGAAAAAGGAGGACACTTACCTCACAAGACCTAAATTAGTTTGTTGTGGGACTTAAGGAATAATTACAATGACAACAACAAAACCCTCCAAAGTGGCCTGCATGGAAAGCAGTGTAATCCAGGGATAGCCAGGTATTGATCCAAAACAAAACAAAACAAAAACAGAACCTTTGGGAAGAATTTAAGAGTATGGTATAGTTTAATGATAATAAACTTAAACTTATAGACAGTGGAAGCGTGGATTTAAATTATTATATACTAGAGTCCTAGCACGCGATTGAAATCGTGGGAGGAGGCGCCCCACCTCCCGCCATGCAAGGCAGCACCCCACTGGAGGCCGGGACCCATGCCTGACTCCTGAAGCACCCGCCCCCCTGCCTCTGTCTCTGACTTAGCTCTGAGCCTCACCTGCGCGTGCAACA
>NW_005357846.1:1881055-1884514 GCF_000412655.1 Myotis brandtii | reverse complement strand
TGTCCCAAAATTCACGCAAGAAGTAATTTTGATAGAAAACACAGGTTTATAATGAAAAATTGTAAATTTTTTATTGATTCATAAAGAAAATAGTATAGGGTTATGTACTGAATAGCATATCAGGTAAATGGATTATCATCTCGCGATAGCAAGCACCATTAACTGTTATTGCCTGAGCAGCTGCATTTTCGAAGAAGAATGGTCCGATGATGCCTCCAGCCCAAAATCTGCACCAAACAGTGACATGTTGTGGATGCATTTGTTTCTTACCAATCACTCGTGGATTTTCTGAACCCCAAGTGTGACAATTTTGTCGATTAACCAAGCCATCGAGATGAAAATGAGCCTCATTGAAATTCAGCCACATTTATGGAAAACGGTCATGGAAAATTTCAACAAAATAATGTGTATGTGCCAGCAAAGCCGTGGAGGTCATTTACCCGATATACTATTCCATACATAACCCTATACTATATACTTTATGAATAAATAAAAAATTTACAATTTTTAATAATAAACCTCTGTTTTCTCTCAAAATTACTTCTTGCGTGAATTTTGGGACACCCTTTAGATAGATACTCAGTAGAGTGTGTGGATACACCTATGTACAAGCACCATGTGTTAGCTATGCTCTTGGGCAATGTGCATAACCTACTTGTGCCTCAAAATCTTCATTGTAAATTGGGATAAAGAGAGAGCTGCCTCATAGTTGTTTTTCTGTGCCCCCCTTCCCCCGCCCACTATATATATGAAGCTCTAATGGTAGCATCAGAATTACAAAGAGTGGTGGGCTCTCAAGAAATGTTACCTATTATTTTCTTTGGTATCTGAATAGTTCTAGAACTTAATTCTATCATTCACACATGATCTCATCTTCCTCTTCGTTTCTCCAATGTTGACTATGTATTTCATACATTTTAGCATTATGACATTTGCATATATCATATTTCTCCCAATGTTTTAAGTTCTTAGAAGACAAAACTTTACTTCTTTGTGCCATTTATTACTTCACCCACACCAATGCTTTTTAAAAAATCCTCACCTAAGGATATTTTTTCCATTAATTTTTAGACAGAGTGAAAGGGAGGGAGAAGAGAGGGAAAGAGAGAGAGAAAAAACAAACATTGATGTGAGAGAGACACATCCATTGGTTGCCTCCTGCACTTGCCCCGGCTGGGACCCAGGACTCTTAAGTCTGTGGGCTGGTGCTCTAACCACTGAGAAACAGGCCAGTGCCACAACAATGCTTTTAATCAACCGTTTTATTAATAACCATCTTTCACTACCCCTGGAAAAAACTTGGGAAACTTATCTCTTAAATTCTCAATCTACCCCATTAAGTAATATCCACTTTTAGGCTTTCTGTAAAACAATTTAAAATATTTTGCACAGTGTTGGGCATGTATGAAATATTAAATAAGTGTCTGTTCCCACCTCTTCTATATTGCATTCAATAAATAATTGTTGATGGTGGTAATGATTACTATTTTCTAAGATCTAATTGGTCTCTGGGAGAGCATAGACAGTGAGTAAAAAGGAGATGGATATGACTGGAGAAACCTAAAGGAAAAAGCTACTACACCATGGGACCATTTTATTAACTGACTAGAGGCCCAGTAAGTGACTGAAATCGTGCAAGGAGGTGACCCGCCTCCTGCCGTGTGAAGAGGAACCCCACGGAGGCCAGGACCCATGCCTGACTTCGCCCCAGGCCCCCCTGCCCTCCTGCCTGTGCCTGCTCCGGGCCTCACCTGTGGGCACAACCTCCTCCTGTCCAGTCATGACCCATTGTCCTGGCCTAATTTTCATACTACCTCTTTATATACATAGATAAGAGTAAATGATAAGAAAAAGTTATTTTAGGTGTGATGTGACATCTTTCATTATTTGAAAAAACACATTTTCTGTATCCATATGATGTTTTCTATGGTAGCATGATAGTTTCAAACCTAGGAGTATCTTTTGAAGAAAGCTCCTCAACTTTAGGATAATCATCCAAAATTTTGACTCAGTAATAGCTTCCTCTTCACCTATCCCCAGTCATGAAATCCATGATAGGTCACCTTAATCCACAAGCTTTCTGTCACTTTCCTTTGAACCAAGTGGTAAGAGCGATCCTGTGCCTGGAGTTGGGGAAGGTGAGCACTGCCTGCCAGTGAAGTGGCTTAGCAGCTCTGGTGCCCTGAAAGCATGAAGTTCTCTCCAGGCAGCAGTGCAGGCAGGCTAACGTGAGAAATCCATTACAACAACATGCTTTTCGAGGAAAGGGGATTACAGGTAATTTTCTTTTATTCCCTAGCAACAGGGTTTTAATACAGTGCTGAGACAGTAGTTGAAAATCAAATACCTCATTGAATTAAGGTGAAAAACAGACGAATTGTCTTATTCCTTTTTCAAGGCTTTGGAAATGTGGAAGTTAGAGGAATTTTTTTTAGTGAATAGTTCAGTGAGTCGTTTTTTGAACATTCGATATACTTCAATATCTAGAGAGCACATTTCCCCCCAGGCATGATTCAATATAAACTAGTGTAAATTCCATAAAATTTATGTTAATAGGGTTTTGAAAACAGAACACCTAAAAATGACCACATACTCTAGGAAATACACATTCCAATGAGAATATACTTGCACTTGCAATCACACATTTATGGAGTCTATCAGTGAATTTCTTGTTCTGAGGCAAGGCTAAAGACATTTAGAAAAAATTGTAGCAGGGATGTGGTTTTGTTCTCCATTACTACTTTTTCTTTGCCACGTTTCTTGCTGATTGGTGATTGGTTGCTCTTAACACACTTTCTTCTCTCAGTCATCTCTCTCCTTATTGGCCTGTAGTCATTATATAAAGTGATTCTGGAATAATAAATAGACAGCATATCCTGTTGATTATTGCAGATGAACAGCCTACATTTTCTGACATTCTTTCTATTGTTATATATGTGAATCAGTAAAGACTGCATGGTATACTAGAAAGTTTAATGAACCAGAAGTCATATCCAACTTGTCTACATTCAAAGAAAATCACATATTCTTTTTAAATCTTAACATTTTAATTTAAACCATTGGAGAGCCTAGTTTAGATAACATTTGTGGTCCAGACCAGTTCTAAAATTCTGGGACCCATGCCTGACTTCGCCCCAGGCCCCCCTGCCCCCCTGCCTGTGTCTGCTCCTGGCCTTACCTGTGGGCACAACATTCTCCTGTCTAGTCATGACCCGTTGTCCTGGCCTAATTTTCATACTACCTCTTTATATATATAGATAAGAGTAAATGATAAGAAAAAGTTATTTTAGGTGTGATGTGACATCTTTCATTATTTGAAAAAACACATTTTCTGTATCCATATGATGTTTTCTATGGTAGCACGATAGTTTCAAACCTAGGAGTATCTTTTGAAGAAAGCTCCTCAACTTTAGGATAATCATCCAAAATTTTGACTCAGTAATAGCTTCCTCTTCACCT
>NW_005357846.1:1839392-1880051 GCF_000412655.1 Myotis brandtii | reverse complement strand
TCTCAGTCATCTCTCTCCTTATTGGCCTGTAGTCATTATATAAAGTGATTCTGGAATAATAAATAGACAGCATATCCTGTTGATTATTGCAGATGAACAGCCTACATTTTCTGACATTCTTTCTATTGTTATATATGTGAATCAGTAAAGACTGCATGGTATACTAGAAAGTTTAATGAACCAGAAGTCATATCCAACTTGTCTACATTCAAAGAAAATCACATATTCTTTTTAAATCTTAACATTTTAATTTAAACCATTGGAGAGCCTAGTTTAGATAACATTTGTGGTCCAGACCAGTTCTAAAATTCTGTTACACACACACACACACACACACACACACACACACACACACACCTCCCCCCACATAAGCTACCAGGTAGTAGCTTCTTCAGAGAATAGTTTGTATGTTACTAGCACACGAAAGATGATAAATAAATATTTGTTGAATAATTGAAAGGTATCTGCTGCACATGTGTATTTTGTTAAACAGAAGAGCTTACCAAGGTCCTCAGAATAACTCATTTTCTTCAAGTCTTATTTGTAGGCTTCAATTCTTTGTGCGTAATTTCAGATCTGCTACAAGGTGAATGCTGATATATTAAGCCCTAAAAATGGGAGTCTAATGGGAAAACCAATTGACCATTAAGTAGGGTGGTGTTGGCTGTATCTCCTCTAATGGTAAATTTATAGTGTATAGCTGATTAGCACCGTTCTATGACTAAAGAGAGGTGAATAACCTTCTATTTTAGCTCCTTCTGAGGACTTACATTCTATGCTAAATTGTTTTGGAGCCCAGCTTTGTATTTCTCCTGATTTTGCTGAGTGAGTAGAAACCTGAAATAATATGGTTTTCATAGGAATTTACTCAGCTCATCTTTCATAACCATATCAACATTGTCCTCTGTTGGGACCCCCAAAGTAAATACAGAATAAGATCAAAGTTTCAAAACAAAATAGCATAAACTCAAGGTTAAGTAGAAAGGTCTTCAGACCTAACAAAAATTAAGCAAGGCAAACAATATTATCTACCTTCAGAGTACAGTTAACATTTGACATTGTGTAAAAAAATATATCCCAATCACACTGTAGAGCCACAGGGGAGAACATATTGACATCATAGTTTGGCAAAAGAGCATGTGCAACTTTGCAGGTAAAGCTTAACTTAACTGGGCCAAGACTTCAGAGTATAAAAATGTCTCTTTCTGTGTTTCAAAGAGACAAAATTGAGGAGAAAGAGAGAGGGTTATCTCAAATGCATGGGCAAAGTTCCTTCATTTCTGCTTGTGAATTCCAGCATAAATCAAAAAGCCAATAGAAACTGACTGAAGTGGAACCGAAGCCAGATGGTGACACAGAGGAGGGAAGAGTCCTCAGCTGGCACTCCCTACTACCCAACCATGCCATGATGGTAATACAGGGAGTTGTTGGAAAGAGAACTACTGTTTTTCTCCCTGTCAAATGCAATTTCAATCATGGCTGACTTAAGGCATATTACAGTTTAGTGGAATTTGCAATGTGTTATTTATATGGATTTATAAATTGCATTCATTTCCTTATAATACATAAAGACATGTATTAAAATTTCACTAAACTTGTCTCTAACATGGGATAATAAATATTATTACTAATATTTACACTCACCATTTTTCTTAATCACTAGAGACAGAATAACAGCTGGGGATTGCTTTAATCTATCAGCTATTATACTAGATACCAATGATAAAACCTAAATAATTTTATCAGTTTCCGAAGCCAGAATGTAAACATGAATTATCACTTATCACAATAGCTTTAAGTCATCAAGCCCTTGCAATTGGTCGACATTTAGCCATTAAGCAAAATTATAATAAAGAAAGTATATGATAAAAGGATTCTTGTGTATCCTGATTATTCTATAGCCATAATCAAATTTCCTCATGAACAAGGAAGTGTATTTTATCATTTTTCCAGTGTTCCCTAGTATTAGATAGCTACATCCATGGTGTTAGAAATTAGGCCTGAAAACAGTACAATTTTTAAAATATTAGTGGCAGAAATTCATAAGAAATGTAGATATGAAATCTAGTGATACATTTTTCTTATAAATAGTTAATAGTGCCCCCAAGTAGGTGGTCTTTAATTAGAGACAGTTTTTTTATACAAACAAGAAACTATCACTGATTAAGGACAACTACTTGGAGAAATATATATGGGATGGAAGCACAGAGCTAAGAAAGAGTCAAAATCCAAGAATGTGCATCATTTCCCATTACCACTTAAATGTCTGATGTCTGTATTACTATTATTGTAAAATGTGTGCTCATTGAGGACAGTTGGGTAATTGTATAAGCCCAGCAATATTCTCATGGCTAACAATTAAGATACTTAAAATCAGAATACAATGTTGAGAGTTTGACAGTCTTTTCTTGGTTACAAGGAACAAAGGCCAAAGGCTAAACTCCTCTCTACTAAGTTTCAAGAATTCTTGGGGAAATGGCAGAGTCATGAATCACCCACACTACCATTCTTTACAGGAGATGAGCTAGGTTTCATGGTGACTAAAATGTATTTCTGGAACTAGGACAAATATTCAGGGTAAGATGCAAAATTCAACTAAGTTACCTTTTTAATAACCCTCTCTGCTACTCTCAGCTGTTATTCCCTATACTGTTTCCAGTATGTGTTTCAAGCATACTTTTCTATGATTCTTGATGCAACTGACTTCTATTAACATTCAATCATTCATTCATTCATTCACTGTTATGCTAGATAAGAGGAATTTTTGAAAGCAAGACACACACAATCTCTACTCTTGTGAAGCTCTGAGCCCAGTGGAGAAGAGAAGTATCTAAATGCAATTTCACAGTTATAATAATGCTATGAAAAAGGCAGACGATAGATTATCAGAAGTGAAAGGGGTAGAGAGAGAGCGTGAACTGGGTAAAGGGGGTCAGGTGTATAGAGACAAATGGACACTAGGCCTTTGGTGGTAAGCATGATATATTATATACAGATATCAAATCATAACATTGCACATCGTAAACAAATATAATGTTATAAACCAATGTTACCTCATTTTTTTTTAAAAAAAGGTAATGTTATAAAATAAAATGTAGGCTACTATGAGAGCAACAGGTACTTTTTACCCTGTGTTTTCTATTTATTTGTGTTTCCTACTATCTCATGGCTCCTGTTTAGTGGGTCTTACTTTAGATTCTGCCTATTAACTATGACTCATTATTTAGGAAGAGAGGAAACGATTGATTGATTTGGTCAACTTAGAACATCTGTTATGATGGGAAGATCAAGTATTGCCAGAATGTCTCAAAGCCTGTGAATGCCTATAAGATTGCTGGCATTACACAATTGACTCATTCATTTGTTTTCAGGATGAAGGGCACCTATTTATAAGAAATTCCTTGGAAACTCTATAGGTGTAGCAAGGATTCCGAGGTTGCATTTGAAAGAGAATATTCCCTTATGTGACGTAGCCAACGCTGGGATAAAGGCATCCTGTTTTGCAATGGTTGCCTGCTTTTGGAAAATCTGTGTACAGACTGTTTAAGTCAAGGTCCATTCAGCAGACAAAGACACCTATAATTTGAGCAGGAAAAAATTAATAGTAAGAGGTATTCAATTGATAAAAGGGGTCAACTACTAAAAGGGGTTAAGAGAACACCAAAGAATATAGGGATAGCAGAGTTAGGAAGCCGCATTGGGTGTCCCTACAGCACCCTTTGCTATCACTGTACTGCTAGCAAAGGAGAGAGGTTGGCAGGGTCCGGTTTCAGCCTAATAAGTCAGGAAAAGAAGAGTAGACATAAGTTCAGAAGCAAAAAACAATTGATGACAAGCACACACTCATAATTAGAGTTGAAGTTTTAGCCTTCCTTTTTGCCATGATTTCCAATAATCTTGATGACTTTTTGTGACCATCTGATGAAAATCAGTCTTTATTTTATTTAACCTCCATCTAGAAGAATGGCATATTCTATTATTATTTATTCAATGTCATAGTGTCTGGAAACCACTCTATGTGATAATATATAATGATGAATCCAACTATTTTATATTGTACATGCTCACATGTGGATTTATTAGATTAATACATCTACAGAAAATTTGAGAGTTCAATTTAATTCAAAAGTTTCACTGCCTAGTATGTGCAAATTTCTTTATAAAGATGAGAAGATTTAAAGATGACCCTGTTATCCTGATTGTGTAAGACAAATTTATACAAAAATAACTTTAACCCAATACAAGTCTCTGTGTGTAATTGTACTCAGTCACTTGATACACATTGTTTGGCTGCCTACCGTAAGCCATGTAACTCATTATTACAAAATATTAAGGCATTAGGGAGTTCCCCTAAAGACCTTAGATATTATTTGTGAAAATTTAGATTTGAATTGTGCTTTGAAGTATAAAATTATTCTTCATTAGCTAAATTTGGGAGATAGAAAATGAGCAGTGAAGATAGAGAGAGCAGCCTGAGCAAATAATTGAAGGAGCGTGTAAGAATTGTTCCATTTATTATGTCCAAACCGTAGTCAGCCTTTAGTATATTTTGTCTAAATTAATTCCCTTGCCCTCTTCCCTTTCCATTTTTTTATACACTATAGTTAAATTAATCTTTGCACAATGAAGTTGAGATTGTATTATTATTGCTCAATACCTCAATATCTTTAAACCTCTGCATGTTGAATTAAGGATGAATCTTCCTCCTTCTCAAGTCCTTCCATGACAAAACCTCAAGCTCACTTTTCAACTTTTTATCTCACAAATCTCTAATGTTCAACTCAACTAATTTACCTAAAATACCATTGTTCCTATGTTCTCTTTCACCTAAAACACCCTTGATAATTCCATAAAACAAATGCTAGCCATTTTTCCAAGTCCATCACAAAAGTTGACTTTTCCATGAAGACATATTTTATATCCCCAAAGATAAAGTTTCTTTTATGATTCCTGAAAAGAATAGAGGTAGAGGAAGGTTTAGTAAGTTCAGTGATGAGGCCTGAATTGTTTTAAATCTCAAAGATAGTATTGAGGGTTATGGGAAAGCTACAGGGATACAGAATAAAAGATGTCTGGTCAAAGTATCTGCAACTGGAAAGGATCATGTTATGCTAGGAGGATGTCATTACCTATTCAGGAGGAAGGCAGATCCCAAGCCCCCAAATCAAACAGACAAAACATAATAAGAAGAATTTTTTCTTTTAGATCAGAGAAGTAGCTGGTGCATTCTACCATTCTTAGATTTCCCTAGAACTGAATGGCTATCACGTCACCTTCAAAGGTCAGGGACATGACTCCACAATATCCTGGATTCCCTTATGAAACATCAATAGAAAGGAAGCCAGAAGCAGATTTATTGTCTATCCACAGTTGTCTGATTATTTATACCTTTTCATTGTTCCAGGACTTCAATGAATAGTAAATTTGCACTTGGCAACTATGCTTATACTTCAGATGCTATAAATCAAGACTGAAAGGTCCCACATTTTAGTTTTTTCCTGATCAACTGTTGGCAGCCATGTGGTTTTCTTTAAGCAGGCTGTTTTCATTACCCAAATGAAAAGCTTATTATGAATATTAAAATACAAGTTAGATTGTAAATGTATGTGCAGTCAAATTGGGATAGAAGAATAACATAGCACAGAAGGCCAGGGTCCCATTCTAATTTTGCTATTGACTCCTCAGAGTTACCTGTCTGTCTTGGCACACTAGTGAAATGTAGAGTCTAAGGAAGCAAGGTTCCTTTGGCTGGAAACCACCCCTTGTGAAAGAAAGGCCGCTGTGCCACAGCAGAATCAGCCGGCTCTGTGGTCTCCCATGGCTTGTTGTGGATGAGCCATACTCTATAACTCTCACTTCCTGTTCTTTCTAGGGAGTTGGGCTTATTGAAGTGTAACTGATTTTTCTTCACAATATGTCAAACTGGCATTTTATTGATGTAGGTAGTGGTGTAATATCATAATACTTTTGATGCAATTTTACACCAGAGTGGGATTTGAGGGGGAAAGTTGCTTAGCTTAACGATTCTTTTATTTATTTATTTTTTAAAATATATTTTTATTGATTTCAGAGAGGAAGGGAGAGAGGGGAGATAGAAACATCAATGATGAGAGAAAATCATTGGTTGGCTGACTCCTGTACGCCCCCTACTGAAGAGAGGGGAGATAGAAACATCAATGATGAGAGAAAATGATTGGTTGGCAGACTCCTGCACGCCCCCTACTGGGGATCGAGCCCGCAAACCAGGCATGTGCCCTTGACTGGAATGGAAACGGGAATCCTTCAGTCCGCAGGCCTCGGCTCTATCCACTGAGCCAAACCAGCGAGGGCTATTTCTATTTTTTTGAATGTACAACTTAATGTAGATTTGATTCCTTTGGTACTTAATTGAACAACATATTTAGGTCACTAATAAAATAACCTATTTGAACTTTTTGCTGATTAGCCTTTGCACGATTTAAACTTGCCTTGAAGAAATGCTAACCAGTAATTTAAAGCAAATTATAACAACCTCCAAAGTAATAACCAAAGAAAAAGTTAGTAATTTTATTTTTGGTCTTGTGGGATAACTCTTCTCACTCTTAATTTTACTTATTTGCACTTGTTAAGAACTGGGGACATTTTGGTATGTAAATTATATATTAATGTCAATTATAGTGAATAATCCTTACTTATTGGATCTATTTTCTTCAGACTTTTAAAAGCTTAAATTCTTCCATGTTAAAAGCAGCAATTAAATTATTTAAGCTCAACGGAAGGCAGCTTTAAGTTTACACTTGCCTGGAAAGTTTTTGACGTAAATTCACCACCACCGAAGAATGGAACATTTCGCAGTATTAACAGTTAACTGCTTAACAATCGACTTAAAAGGTCTGGCTTTCAAAGTACATGCACAGACACTTATTGTCTCCAAGACCGGCATCACACAAGTGAGACCAGCTTTTCATTCTTTGGCTTTTCACTCAGGGCACCTTTGACTATGAAGACCATTCATCACAGTCACCATTGTCTGGCCCTTTAGAGATCTCACTACCTACAGGAGCAGCAGGAGCCTCTGGTTTAGAAGAGGAAATGGATCCAAAAATCATTTTTAAAGACTCTGAGCCATTTAAAATTCTTTGTATTTTGACTTGTTCTATATTCGTAACAATGTCAGTCGCACTATTGTCGATGTGCTCTGAATACATAGTTATTAAGGGGCAGCTAAGACATTAGAAGCTATAACTCTTAAGGTTGGCCTCCTTTTTATTCTTTTGCCAAAGAGCTGGGGCTAAAAGGCAAGAGGATGGCTTTAGTTTTGCTGGTCTCCGTGGTTCCTAAAATTCCAGGGAACTCAGCTAATAGTGGGAAGAAGTCTGGTACTAAGCAAAGCTACCTGTTCTCCCCATAATTCTGCAATGATCAGACCTTGAGTTTCAGCAGGAAATTTTAACAGATGATAACTTATTAAAGGCATTTTAAATCACACACTTTATTTCTAAAGATGAGTCTAAAGTTGTAGGGACAAAATTACTCTTAAGCCAGAATATCTATGTGTCTTTTGTAGGTTTTTGATAGTAGTTTTCTAATATTTCTTAATCTTTCCGATAGATTAGGCTGGGAATAGAGGATGTGGCTATTTTATGATAATGTTTTGTTGTTCAAGGTCAGTGGAAGAAAGATTTTCTTTTCCTTTAACACAGAAAACAGAGCAGTGAGCACAATGCAAAGATTTATTCAGAATTGTTGGATCATAAAATTAATCCTGAAATGGTCTGTGGTCTAGGAGATACGGACTGGCTTAGGAGCCGGAGGGCCTAGGTCTTATTTCCTCTAGTGTCTGACTTGCTGCAAAAGCTGAGAGGTTTGGTTTCTTGGCCTACAGAATCAATTGGAAATTTTAAAATCTATATCAGTTATATAATTGCTCAACCCTTGCTTTGCTTTGGTTCTACATAAATCTGACCTAACCAGAGATAAATGAGATTGGTAATAGATTCCATCTTCATTTTAGCAAACATACCATTGAGAGTACTGCACGTGACTTGCAACTCCATGGAGGAAGTTATTGTAGAATATCTGCATTTTTTCTGTTATATATTCATGTTGGAATCTGTATTTTTTTTATCCAAAGCACTTCCCAGAATTGTACTTTAAATTTCAAAATTGTGCAATTATCCATTTAGTGTCTGACTTTCCTACGGGGTGCTGCATTCTAAGATGCAAGAAATTATATCTGTCTTACTCTCCACTGTGCTTAGCACAGTTTCTAACATATAACATGAAGACTTAACAAGTATTTGTTCCATGAACAAATTAATAAATAGTGAATTTAATCTGAAAAATCTCATAGTCCCAATGGCCCTAGCTTTGAGGTCTGGAGAAAGGAGGAAAATATACATGGCAAAAGGAGAGGAAATGCAATCTTCCCTTTGAATTCACCAAGAACAGATACAGCTATTACTAAGGTTATTTTATAAACTTTTGTTTGTAACTGATCAAAATAATCAGATATTTTTTATAATAATACTAACCACTATTTTAATATAGCCCATCTAACTTACATTTATAGTTAAATGCCATAGCATTCTATAGACTGGTCATTATACCAACATGAAGAAAGAGATGCATGGCTAACAAATGATTACTATAATTAGAAACAAAGCAATTTTTTTAAAATAGAAAAGAAAAATATCACATGATCTCACTCATTTGTGGAATATAATGAACAACATAAACTGAAGAACAAAAATAGAGCCAGAGCAGGGAAAAATATATTGGAATATAATAGAAGTAATCCTATTATTTGCAGATTTTTTTAAAATATATTTTATTGATTTTTTACAGAGAGGAAGGGAGAGAGATAGAGAGTTAGAAACATCGATGAGAGAGAAACATCGATCAGCTGCCTCCTGCACATCTCCCACTGGGGATGTGCCCGCAACCCAGGTACATGCTCTTGACCGGAATCGAACCTGGGACCTTTCAGTCCGCAGGCCAACGCTCTATCCACTGAGCCAAACCGGTTTCGGCCCAAAGCAATTTTTAGAAATCCAGTCACTGTGTCAGAGATATGGATTCAAATCCTGGCTAAATAATTTTAGGCAGGTTACTTAACATTTTACAGCCACAAAATACAGATAATAGACTAATCAATAGGATGTTGTAAAGATAAAGTTAAGTAAGATATACAAAGCACATAACATGGTGCCTAGTATATAGTAACCACCCAATGCATATCAGTGGCTAACATTATCATAATTAAACTGTAATTTTTATTATTATTTGAATATCCCAAGTCTACAAAAATGAGTTCTCACTATACCCTCTAGAGCTCATTTTCTGGAAACAACAAAATTCACATAGCCTCAATGTCATGGTTGAAGGGTCCCTTCACCTTCCACCCTTTATTGAAACTGAGGTATCTCTGAAGACAACAGCTTCCCCTGCTCTCAAGTGGAGTCACCTTTGCTATAATACTCCATGTATCATGAAAGCCTGAAAATGCCTGCCTTAATTTTGAGCTCTCGGTAGATTTTTTTCACTACATGTCAATTACCACAATGCCAAAGAAGTGCATGCCATTACACTCTATCACCCACGTTTTCCTTGCGCAGTCATCTACTACCTCAACATTACCTCCCGCACTCATTACTATTTTTTGGCACTGGCTCACTGTCTTCCTCTACAGAGGAGTCCTGGCATCATTCTTAAAAGTTAAAAAGTGACAGAGGTGATTCTTCTAATGCTGGTTTCAACTGAAACCATATCACCAATATGGTTTGACCATGTCACCAATCAACTTTTTGCTTACCCTGCTGCAGATATTCAAGCTTATGGTCATACATTAGAATTTGCCATTTCCAATAATGACTCCACTTCTAACTGCCCATAGTCAAGCATCCTACATTCTCTCTACCATCTCACATATTTCCTCAGCTCTCTATCATCTACACTGTAATAATGTTTCAACTACACAGGAGTTTCAGTCTTTTGTCCCTACCACATATTCATCATTTATTGCCTTTACTCACATATTTATCTCTTTTACTTATTAATTTAGACTTCATTGTTCATCATTAAAATTGGAATGTCTCTCTTGTAGATAATTTTATAACTCTAAAATCATTTTTTAGGCCTCAATCATATTGGTGGTCAAGTAATTTAAAAATCAATGATGAAACAGTAGAGAAACAATGATTTCATATTTCTATCACTAATCTGTTACCCACCTGTAACCTTATTCTTTACATTATTTTTGCTCTCACAGTGTAAATCATTCTGGCTCTCAAAGAGAGGTAACACATCAACCTGGGCCCCAGCCCTTTCCCTCTTACTCAAAGACTTTGCTCCTGAAGTTATTTATTTTCTACCCTTTGCCACCAATTTTTTTCCTTCTCTGTTGGATCATATTCAAAAGAAATAAAAGAAAATGGAATGATCTTATCATTAAAAACCCCTCTACCTCCAGTTACCATCACATTTCTTAGTAATCTCTTGAAACAAAGCTCTTTTAGTGATTAGTATATGTTCACTGATTACTTGTTCATCTGTTAACTCCATTATTAATGTATTATCATTAGGATTTTGTCACCAGTGCACCACTGAAACTGCTCTCTATAAGGTCATCAATGAATCCATGTTGTATAAAATCCAATGATCAATTTTATTTCCTCATCATGTTCAAACACTCAGCAGCAACAGACACCACATTTACTCTTTTGTTCTTGACCAGTCCGTTCCCATTTGACTTCTGAGCCACCGGGTCCTTTTGTTTGCTTCCTATTTGATTGACTATGTCAAATTTTTCTTTCCTGAATATTTTCCCTTTTCTCACTTGAAATTTGTCACTTCCAATGTTCTCTCTTCCTCTCTACTTTACTTACCAAACAATATTATCCACTTCTATGACTTTGAATACATTATAATTTTATGCCAACTCTCAGCCTTGTATCATCTCTGAACTGTATACCTAAATCTTTTACATCATTATATATATATGTGTATATATATACTTATATATATATACTTATATATAACTTTTTATTAATACCCATTTTACTTCCCAAATCTGATCCTTCTAACTGCTTCCATCTTAATTAAAGGCACAACTACACACACATTCAATTGTTCATGAAATAACCTTGAGCGTTTACTTTTGTTCCTCAATTCTCACTATCTAGTCAATAAGCAAGTTTTGTAAGCTTTACCATCAAAATACATAAAATTCAATCTTATTTTTGTCATCTATACAATCAGGATCCTAACCTAAGCAATTATTATCTCTTGCTTGGGCTAAATATAATAGTCATTTTCTGATTGTTCTTCCTATTTATTTATTAGTTCCATAGCATATTTTCCACAAAGCAGTGAAAGAAATGTTTAAAATGGAACAAAGGATATATGACTATATCCTTCTTTAAGTTTATACATCTGGCCCTCAACATCAAACTAAATCCCTTAAAAGTGCCCCATTACATTATGGATAACACAGGAAGTTTTCAGCACTGAGTATAAAAACACTACAATTAATGATTTCTAATTTTTTTCCACTGACTCAGTCACCCACCCAACAACATGGATATTGTTGATGCTTCTTAAATGGCCTAAACTCGTTTTAATCTCAGGGCCTTTAAACTGATCCACAGGAAATGCTCTTTGCTAAATCCTCACATAATTTTCTCTTTACTATCTATCATCTGAGTCATTGTTCAAATGTTAGCTCCTTAGAGAGGAACTTCTTGACTGCTTTATTTAAAGTACCTCCTCTATCCAAATTATGAACAGTCCCTTCCTGTCTGTTTTATTTTATTTTTTGAAAAATATTTTTATTGATTTTAGAAAGGAAGGGAGAGGGAGAGAGAGATAGAAACATCAATGATGAAAGAGGATCAATGATTGGCTGCCTCCTGCATATTCTTTATCGGGGGTCAAGCCCACAACCCAGGCATATGCCCTGACCAGGAATCGAACCATGACTTCCTGGTTCATAGGTCAATGCTAAGCCACTGAGCAACACCAGCCAGGCTTATCTGGTTTATTTTTTTAAGTATTTTGCATTGTCAGACTACAGATACCTTCAGAAACATCAATGATGAGAGAGGATCAATGATTGGCTGCCTCCTGCATATTCTTTATCGGGGGTCAAGCCCACAACCCAGGCATATGCCCTGACCAGGGATTGAACCATGACTTCCTGGTTCATAGGTCAATGCTAAACCACTGAGCAACACCAGCCAGGCTTATCTGCTTTATTTTTTAAAGTATTTTGCATTGTCAGACTGCAGATACCTTACCCCCTCATACATGATTTATATTTGCTTATTGATTTTTCCAAATAGAATGTTCAGAATAATGAAGAATATTAGTCCTTTTCAATGCCATTACTTCATGGCCTAGAACAGTGCCTGGTACATTTTATACACTTGATAAATAATTGTTGAATCAGTGACTGGAATCTATGATAAAAATGAATTGAATAGAAAGGACTTTTGGATTTTGTCTACCTATACAGTTGATTCAAACCAAAATGAGGATGAGAGTACAAAATGTGATTAAATGACATTCTTTATTGTATATAAAAAAAACATTTTATTCTTTTTCACTGATGTTTTCTATGAGGGTTTATGAGAAATATAATCTCAACCAATCATCATGCTGTTATGCCTGCCATGACAACCCTAGAAATATCTGCTCAGCAATAATCTTAAGTGTTTCAAAATTTCTGACTCTTTATGTACCTAACAAGACTAAAAATATGTTACATCAGAGAGGCAGTGATGAGAAAAAAGAATAATTGGAGCCCAGCTGGTGTGGCTTAGTAGTTGAGCATCTACCAGGAGGGAGCCAATCAATGATTCACTGTCAACATTAATGTTTCTATCTCTCTCTCTCTCTCCCTTCCTCTCTCTGAAATCAATAAAAAATAATAATAATAATTTAAAAAGAAAAATTGGAGTTTAACTTTTATATTGAGTTCAAATTCCTTTGTCATAGTCCCCTCTGATTGGTAAAAAGAAAGTCCTTGGGGGTTAAGTCACTCTCCAATTTCCTTGAGTCCCAAATTTATTGGGAAGAAACTTCTTGGCTAATTTATAAATCAGTAAACATTAAGCACCTACTATGTGGTAAGGGCTGTTCAAGACATTGAAAATGGCTGTAAATAGGATGGACTCCAATATTTCCAAACTTCATTCAGTTAAACATCTATTGAAGAAGACATTATTGAGGAACTGCAGGTATGATGAGTTTTGAAAAAATGAATTATAGGGTACCATATTCTGATGATACCCTCTAAGATAGTCCCTTCTCAATTATTTTTCTTTTTTTTCTTTTTAAATACATTTTTATTGATTTCAGAGAGAAGAAGGGAGAGAAATAGAAACATGAATAATGAGATTGGCTTCCTCCTGTGCACCCCCTACTGGGGATTGAGCCCAAAACCTAGTCATGTGCCCTGACTGGGAATTGAACCATGACCTCCTGGTTCATGGGTTGACTTCAACCCCTGAGCCACATTGTCTGGGCCCTCCTCAATTTTTGATGGTTTGGATGCTTTTGGCTTTACTACTGTCATTCAGCTTGCTTACTCTTAGCAACTTGGAATCATGTCTGCTCCCTCTGTCATCTTAAGAGTTCTGGGTTTCTTATTCATGTGGAAGACCTTTTACACCCTAGATAGTTATATTCCAAGAGCTCCAACAATTAAAGCTATGAAAAGTCAACCAAAGTTATGTTATGATAGAAGTTAAAACAGCATGGTAACTTAACCATTTAAAAAAATAAATACGTATAATCTATCAGTCGAATAAGCTCTATATTGTAAGTCTGAACTTTAACTTAAAATGTCTGTTGGGCATTTAATAATAATAATGATAATAATCTGTTCTGTAGAGAATGATATTAACCTATGGAAATTGTAAGAAGAAAGACACATTAGGACTAATGAGTATGGACATCAGCTCCTGATTTAGGGAGTGTGGTACTACATGCCTATGGTTTAATCAAAGTTGCTGAAAAATTCTCAAATGATTTTCATGAAACAAAAACTTCTTTACAATAAGGAAATGAAGAACATTAGAATGTAAGCTCCATTAAGACAGGATTATTTGTGTTTTGTTCACTGCTACAGTCCCAATGCCCCCAACATTATAGTAGGCACACAATAAATATTTGCTGCACGAATTGGAGATGTCAAAGGTTAAAGTAAGACAAAAGGCCAAAAACATTAATTAATAAAGAATGCCCCTCCTTAAGACAGAATCTACAGGGAAGTGTACTTAGAATCTTCTGTTCCAAATTGGCCTATGGTAGTAATCTATAACATATAAATATCTACAGTAACTCTAAGAAATAACTCTAAGACTTAAGAATGACTATATTAGATACAATTTATCTAGTAAATTTTAAATAAGTAGCTAGTAAATAAATAGGTAAAAATGAAAAGAAAATAACAGCAAAAAGACATCATCCTGCCTTGTACATCCAGATTGTACCACTGTTTTTTCATAGGTGCATCTCACTGGTTTACTTTACTTTTTTAAATCCTGGTAAAATATACCTAGCATAAAATTTTCCCTATTAACCATTTTTAAGCGTATAGTTCAGCAGCATCAAATACATTCACACTGCTGTGCAACCATGAACACTGTCCATTCTCCAGAATGTTTCATCATCTCAAACTCAAATTCCATACCTATTAAACAATAATGTCCCCATTGTTCCCTTCCCCCTGGCCCTAGGTCAGCCGTGGGCAAACTACGGCCCGCGGGCCGGATCCGGCCTGGTTGGAATGAATAAAACTAAAAAAAAAAAAACCGTACCCTTTTTTTTAATGATGTTTACTTTGAATTTATATTAGTTCACACAAACACTCCATCCATGCTTTTGTTCCGGCCCTCCGGTCCAGTTTAAGAACCCATTGTGGCCCTCGAGTCAAAAAGTTTGCCCACCCCTGCAGATAGTTATATTCCAAGAGCTCCAACAATTAAAGCTATGAAAAGTCAACCAAAGTTATGTTATGATTTCAGCATCCTGAAAACTTTATCAACCCAATACCTCACTTCACTTTGGAACCACAGATCATATATATCAATTTATTAAATGTTCACCACCAAATAGTGCCTAGAAAATGTCATCACTCTATTTTTGAACTGGACCTTGCCAATAAGACTCAGGACACAGAAATTTCCTGAACGAAATCCCTCCAACTCCTGTCACTAGACCAGAATCACTATCTATAATGGTATGTGTACCAAATTTTGTATTTTTTACAGATTATGAAATAGTGACTACCTAATGAATTTTATAATGCTACAGAAAAAAATATGGAAGAGAGCAAGCTATTTCATTGTTTTCATCTTAAGTAGAAGAAAAAATGTTTAGGACTAATATTAAAATGAACTTGACATGTAAACATGTGACTATGCTATATTACAGAATGGCAATTAAGTAAGAACACAGAGTCTGCCTTTTCCATTTGAACATTTTAAAGTAATGCTGTTTTAATATTTGATAGATATGGACTTCAGAGCTTGAAATAAAAGAGAAAATTATATTTGCTTCTCATCTTTTATTTTTAGACATTTTTTCAATGCCTTCATGACTTGTTATTTCTCAAGGTTAACATATTCAAACTAAGATTCCCACCAAGTATTTGATTTATTGAAGCACAAGCAGCCTCATACAGAGTGGAATTGCTGAACCTCTTCTGGTGTGCATTTTCAAAGGAAGTGTGGTGAAGCAAAGCAAAAACTACGTCTCTTTTGTGAATGTGAATGCCAGCTCTCCTGGCAGAACACTTAGTTTCCAAGATGGATGTGCTATAGACACTGGATGGAGCATGTTTAAGCTTTTTACCCTCCTGCAAAATAACCGAACCACATTGTGACTTTAACTTTTTTCTTTATCTACATTAACTGAAGGCATTGCAATTCATCATCTGTTAATAGATATCAGAATTTCATGTGTCAAAATGGGATTGAAAATGATTGCTTTGGTACTAATGAATTAAACCAATTATGCGTACTATGTGAAAACCCAGCTAAGCACTGACTAGTGTGGCTCACTTGGTTGAGTGTTGTCCCATGCAGTGGAAGGACACAGGTTCAATTCCTGGTCAAGACACATGCCTGATTGCAGGCTGGATTCCCAGTACGGGGCATACAGGAAGGAGCTGATAGATGATTCTCTCTCATCAATCTCTCACTCTCTTTCCCCCTCCCTTCCTCTCTTTTTAAAAAATAAATAAAAACATATTTTTTTAAAATTAGCTATAAAGTAATATATTATCAAAGAACTTTATTCTATTTATAATACATGTTTCTAAATGAATAATTGAATTAAAAATTGGGAAACATTAAAAAATATGTTACTCTAACATAATACATTTGGTTTATAGAAATTTAAAAAAATTAGCAAGCCCAATTATTAAGCCCTATTTCAAATAATTTTTATTTGTTTTCATCTCTTAATAGTAGTATTTTAACAAATGGATCTTTATTATACTCTTCATGCACTAAATTATTATTCTGAATGCTTATTATTTTTCAGAGTAACTAATCTTTATAGAGACCTTCAACCTTAACTGATGGAATTTTTGAGATACTGACTTTTTAAAAATTATATTTAAAATAATGTTTCCTATATTTGGGATTCTAAAGTACAACTATGTACTTGTTCTATTTATATTAAGTAACATGTCATGAGCATTATCAGAAATACTAAATCTTAGAAAAGAAATTCCATCTGTTTGTCACATATTAAAATTCCAGGTGTTAGATAAGTTTATCACTTTGGTATATTTGTGTACTTGAATTTTAATGTATGGTCGCTTTCAATTATAGTGTCAACATGTTTGAGAGTTATCCCTTCTCAAAGGATCCTGCTATATAATACTATGTCTTTTTAGAAGCATTTATATTGTTATAGAATTTGCAAAAAGCTTCCTGATTCCTAAATCCAATACTGAAACCCAGAGCTCACACTCCCTAATAAAGCCAATCTTATTTACTCTTACAAATGAAGAGAATTTTTTTTAATGTACGAAGATCAACAAATTGGATCTATTCAACTACATGGACCAGTACGGGGCATACAGGAAGGAGCTGATAGATGATTCTCTCTCATCAATCTCTCACTCTCTTTCCCCCTCCCTTCCTCTCTTTTTAAAAAATAAATAAAAACATATTTTTTTAAAATTAGCTATAAAGTAATATATTATCAAAGAACTTTATTCTATTTATAATACATGTTTCTAAATGAATAATTGAATTAAAAATTGGGAAACATTAAAAAATATATTATGCTAACATAATACATTTGGTTTATAGAAATTTTAAAAAATTATTAAGCCCTATTTCAAATAATTTTTATTTGTTTTCATCTCTTAATAGTAGTATTTTAACACATGGATCTTTATTATACTCTTCATGCACTAAATTATTATTCTGAATGCTTATTATTTTTCAGAGTAACTAATCTTTATAGAGACCTTCAACCTTAACTGATGGAATTTTTGAGATACTGACTTTTTAAAAATTATATTTAAAATAATGTTTCCTATATTTGGGATTCTAAAGTACAACTATGTACTTGTTCTATTTATATTAAGTAACATGTCATGAGCATTATCAGAAATACTAAATCTTAGAAAAGAAATTCCATCTGTTTGTCACATATTAAAATTCCAGGTGTTAGATAAGTTTATCACTTTGGTATATTTGTGTACTTGAATTTTAATGTATGGTCGCTTTCAATTATAGTGTCAACATGTTTGAGAGTTATCCCTTCTCAAAGGATCCTGCTATATAATACTAACTTGTCTTTTTAGAAGCATTTTTATTTTTATAGAGTTTGCAAAAAGCTTCCTGATTCCTAAATCTAATACTGAAACCCAGAGCTCACACTCCCTAATAAAGCCAATCTTATTTACTCTTACAAATGAAGAGAATTTTTTTTAATGTACGAAGATCAACAAATTGGATCTATTCAACTACATGGAAAAGCAGATATATCTACTGGAATTCTCCTTCGGGAAAACTATTTCTACATCTGATTATCTCAACTGTTTTTTATCCATTTGATTTTCTTGGATGAATTGCTCCCTAATTAATATTCCTTGATCCAATCATATTCTTTCAGGATTTTTATAACCTGACCTGAGCACTGTTACTCCAGCATTTGTTACAAATGTTCCATGAGGCAGGATTTTGTCCATCTTTATTTTATATAGTTTACATAATACGAATAATATTTTTTATTTTTCCAATATAAAATTGTATAACATTAAAATTACTTTTTATACAGCCTCTGTATCCATTCTTGCTCCTAATCCCTTTTGTTATCAAGATAGCAAAATGTTTATCTTTTTCTACATTAGAAATTGACTTTTAATATCTGTGATTATTATAACCAGTCATTAAGAACAGCCCCACATCATCATTTTTTATTTTGCTTTTTCTCAAAAAAATGTTGTTTATATATAAATTTGTATTTAAAAGTTTCTACCAATTTTCATAAGTGATTACTAGGGTGTATGTATAACAGTCATAATCATATCATTAACAAGTAGTAATTCCACCTTCATGTAATAAACAATTCTTCAAAGCTGATTAAAAGAAAGGATAAGGAGAAAAATGACTTATCCTATATAATAAAGATGTAATATGCAAATGGTAGCTATGCTGTGAAACGTAACAACTGACCATCTAATGACCAGATCACGGATCAGCAGGAGGGTGGGGCAGCGAGCTACAAGAGGGCAGCAGAGAGCTACAGGAGGGGGCAAGGCAGCAAGTTATGGGGGGGAGGCACAGGCCTGGCTGAGGGCCCCCCCCCCCCCCCCCCCAGTGCACAAATTTTTGTGCACCGGGCCTCTAGTCCTATATAATAAAGATACAATATGCAAATGGTTGTTATGCTGTGAAACGTAATGACTGACCATCTAATGACCAGATCACGGATCAGCAGGAGGGTGGGGCAGCGAGCTATAAGCGGGCAGCAGAGAGCTACAGGAGGGGGCAGGGCAGCAAGCTATGGGGGGGATTGGGGGGAAGGGAGCTACAGGAGGGCTGGGCAGGGGCAGAGAGCTACTGGAGGGTGGCAGCGAGCTACTGGCGCACGGATTCATGCACAGGGCTACTAGTAATTTATAAGACACTTGAATATTCAACTTGCCCCCACCTTTGCAACACATATACACACTCAAATTTTGGAGGTAATATTGTACTGAATACTATTTCTACTAAATTAAACCAAGTTTCCTTTTGGATAAATTGCATGTGTGTTTTTCTCATTTTGATATTCTTCTAGAGGAACAAGCAGGCTCTGTAATACTTCTGACTACTTTTTTGAATCTCTTCAGATAAAATGTCCAAAGTTACAGAGATCACTACCAAGATATTAGGATCAGAGCTTTTACATATTTTAGTTAGCCTATATTCAATCACTCACTACAGAAGTATATTACATTTAGTTATCTAGATGTATATTTTGAATTTCACTTTCCTCAAGGGATTTTTTCCTTCTAAGAATTCAATATTGATATGGGCCTATGGCCATGCTGGGTAATGGTAGTATGTTCTCTACATTTTTTTCTTTCCAGGCAAAGTTGATAAGAATCACGTTTGTAAGTTGGAACTTATAAACTTCCTTCTTCAGAAAATCATCAAATGCATATCTTCTGTCTCCAGCCAGAGAAAGTTCTCTGCTTTTAGGGTTTGTATGATTAGATTGGACCATGCTAATCCAAAATAATCTCCATATTTTAACTACATATCCTCAAAGTCACTTTTGACATGAAATGTCAGATATATCATAGGTCTCAGAAATTAGGCCACAGGCACATTTGGAGGGAGTGGGTGCATGCTGCCTATTAGATTTTTGTATACTTATAAGCCCTCTATTTCTCCCCTGCCCACTTTATATTCTCACTATAAATCATAAGGAATCATCACATATCACTTGCTTATTGAGTGAATACTGAATTAAAGGGTCAGTGAGATGCTACTACTTTAGAAAGATTCTGTATTTGACTGGGAAGTCAATACCACAGCCTCCTTCCCCTCCCAAAGGCACACTGATAGTACTGGTTTACTTCTTTCTTATTCTCGTTCCTTATGTGCCATACCATAGTGTGGTCCAGAATATCTTGGTTTCATGTTTAATTTACTGTTAGCTCATTACTTGTCTTCACTTTAGAAACTGCAGAGAATATTATTCTTCATTTATATAAATACACTTTCTTATTAACCTACAAGAATGAGCATGAACACTTAAAAATGTGTGAATCCCAATGGATTTGAGCTATAATTTGTTTCCTTAAATGCAGAAAAAATAACTGGGATATGGGGGAAATTTTCATAGAGTTTACTAAAAGAAAACAATGCACATTTAGATCACAACCTCAAGATTTGTTTCACTTTTAAAAGAGGCAACAACTCTGTCTTAAAATACAATAGTGGCTTGTGCTAAAGGCTGAGGTACTAAAACACATCCATTTAAAATAAAATCATAATAGTCTCAAGAGCTGCATCTGATCACACTCACTTCTCACTAAAAAATAGTGTTGTGTACAGATGGCAGCAGTGATGTAATGTAATGTATACCGAGAGTATTGGGTAAGATACCATTGGGGGCCAATGCTTTACAGCAACTGCAGTCCTCTCTCGGTGAGCTTGGTTTTAAAAATGATCTCTCAGCCTCTCAGACAGGTTCTTTTGCTGACCGTCTCCAAAGGCTATTTCATTATCCAACCTTTTCAATGACTTTCTATAAAAAATACAAGATGTAAACCTGACTTTTAATATGTAACATTTTAAGCACTTACCAATGATACATTAGTCACATCATCCAGTGCCTCTGAGAGGTGGGGGAGTAAATAATTGCAGGTGACCTTCAGACAAGGGAGACGCTAAAGTAGCCTTGAAGGCTTCTCAGTATGTGGTGTTTTGTATGATGGATGAATAAACACTGAGTCATTAGCATGACATTTGAGAGATTATTAGGAATTTGTAACTGAAATAAATCTGTTCTTACATTAGTCACATCATCCAGTGCCTCTGAGAGGTGGGGGAGTAAATAATTGCAGGTGACCTTCAGACAAGGGAGACGCTAAAGTAGCCTTGAAGGCTTCTCAGTATGTGGTGTTTTGTATGATGGATGAATAAACACTGAATCATTAGCATGACATTTGAGAGATTATTAGGAATTTGTAACTAAAATAAATCTGTTCTTCTGAGTCATGATTATGGGTTACTCTCTTTACCTATAATGCTGGATTTTTAAATTTTATTTATTTATTTCAAGATGCATCACTTAATGAGTATATTTTCATTTAGGAAAGGACACAGAGTGAAGCAATCAAAAGGAACAATGTTTAATAAAACATTTAAAAAGTCAGGAAATGTTTAAAAGTTGAGAAAAATATGGATTCCAATTTGTAATCCAAGATTACTTTTTTTTAAAATAAGTTATTTTCAGGAAGTTCTAAACATTTAACCATGGTCTGTAACTAACAAGTTCAATTGCCTTGAAGGAGTAATCCATCCTGTTGGTGACCTGACAAAATATTAGATCATAAACAGCATACAGAAAGGTACTTGTCTTACATCTTCGTTTCCATGATAGCCAGTATGGACAAGGTGCATAACACAGATTTGTTGAATAATCATGTCAATTTATTGTGTGTGTGTGTGTGTGTGTGTGTGTGTGTGTGTGTGTGTGTGTGTGTTTTCAGTTATCTCTCTCTCTATTTCAAAGTGATGGGAAAGGTGAGGGCTCTAGTCCAAATAGAGCGAAAAATGTGGAGAGAAGGATTCTCGTCTTTATCAATCCTTCATTCTCTTTCAGGTTGAGCCATATCCAAGAAGCCAAAACAATTCAGGCAGTAAGGGGTTGAGTGCTCAGAATGAGGACCTCTACAAACACTTTTTTTCATGTAATCACAAAAGGAATGGTAAGAAATAATGGTAAATGGTCATTTAATTAACACAAGACCCCATAATAACAAGCTTTCATCTTTACTAGGCTACTTGTTCTTTTTTTCTTACACATACAAAACTAGATAGGCATAAAAAATATACATCGATTGAGTTATGAAGCTTAAAAACTATTCACTTTTCTTTTAATCTTCTCATTTTTCTCATGTTTTCCCTCCTTATTTATATGTTTAATGCCTTCTATAATTTTGTTTTTCTGTTCTTCAGAAATAATCAGTATTTTGTCATTTTTATGCTCAATCTACAAGCCAAAATCTCCTTCATGATTAGTTTTAATAGTTATGCCAATCTGACCAGTCCTTGGACATCACTTTTGTGAGGCACTAGCAAAAGGTGGTTAGGGACTTTATTCCATATACAGCAGGATCTACATGGTGTTGATATAAATGTCTTTATTGTAGCAATACCTGGAAATAAGTTTACATTTAAACCAAGATGCACTTGCAATCAGATGGTCAATAATTGCAAAATCTAAGAGAAGTAGATGTACTACACTCTAAAATTCCATCATTGATTAAAGAGGGGTGTCAAGGTTACTAAAATTGTCTTCCTACTTGTTATCAGTGGGGAGCTCTCTTTGTCCCCACCTGATGCTGAGAGATGTGGATTTCTTGTGATGTCACTAGAAAATGAATATTCTGACACTCCCACAGGAGGATGAGATATTGTAGAAAGCTTTATTGGTGTGGAATTAAACCACTGAGTTTCCAAGATCCCATTTTGCTTCATCCAGCCAAGGAGAAAATCCAGTTGTGTCTTTATTAGGGCTACGATGGAAGCAGTTGCCCAGAGTTTCTGTTCCATGTTGGGGTACAGTCCAATCCAGCATCAGGCTAGCTTAGTTTGTGTTTATAGCTGCAGTCCATCAGTCCATTGCATGTGGGGTTCACTTGGCCAAGGGCCATGAGGCTTCTAGGAACATGGGTGAATGCAAGAGAACTACAAGAGCCAAGATCACTAATGGAGCAAGCTCCTTTGTCTAGGTCTAGGGGATTATGTATCCTTAAATTTTCAAGGGCTTGAAGTGGCCTCACTCCCTCTGGTCAATCCATAGTTCTTCAGGCTAAATTAATAGTAAGTACCTTCCCTACATCACCCCTACTTCACTATGCATGCTTCCATCTCCCCTTTGTTGGACCCCTTCCCCCAGTGGTCTGCAAGGAAAGGACCAGTGGTTCTCTGGGGAGTGTAAAGTTGCAGCTTTCTGGTGAAGCTGCCCAGATAGCCATGGTTATAATGTCTGGCCTTCCCTTTTCTGCGTTTTTATCTATAATAATAAAAGCATAATATGCTAATTAGACCAGACATCCTTCTGGACGACCTTCCAGACAAAGCCAGGGCTGCGAGGGAAGCCCAGGTCTTGGGTGCCTGCCAGTGGCTGGAGGGAAGCACAGGTCCTGATTGCCAGAGGGAATCCAGTGCTGGCAGCCAGGGGAAGGAAGGCCTACTCTTGAACATATTTCGTGCATCAGGACTCTAGTTATTGATAACTGGCTAATAATGGTATCACTAACTATTCTGAATTGATTTGAACTATGTTAGGAATAACTACAAAAGGATGAAAGAAAGAGCTTTTACCATTTTACCTGGAGTATACTTATAATGATAGTTTTATTAATCAATGAAATATCTTATTTATATAGTCATTAATTCAATTACTCAACAAATATTTAATGACCTACTAGTATGTTCCAGGGCATTGTGCAAAGAACTAAAAAACATAAAGGAATAGTTGATTATTACTGATTCAAGGAAGAATGGAGTTGACAGGCATGCCTCATCCTGGTACTGCTGAGTGCCCTTGGGTAAGACCCAGTATATCTATGGATTTCAATAATCTCATATGCACAATAAGAGTGTTAATCTGATAACAGAAAACATAGCTAAATTTATTGAGCACTTTCTATGTGTCAGGCACTGATCTATGAAGTTTACTTATATAAACTGATCAATTTTTTCCAATCAATTTATGAGACAGATATGATTAATAAGCTAAATTTATCCATGGAGAAATCTAGGCCCAGAAAAGGTATGTAATTTAGGAAAAGTCACCCAGTTAGTAAGTGGTAGACAAGATAATACCACTGACATTTTTTTCTATGAGACCCATATACAAATTCTTGCAGTGGAAATTTCCAAACTCATTTACTAAGAAATCAGCTGAAGAAAATTGACCAAGCTTAATATAAAATAATATGGAGTTTTCTTATAGCAAATTAAAAAGCCCATCTAAACATGTTTGTGTTTAGTTTCCATGGAATTCATGAACTTGCAGGGAATACAGTGTACTTTCTGAAGTCAAATGATTGAATTCTTTTAAATATCTGGCATTGGAGTTGAAGCAAGAGACAGAATGACTAAATTGAGTGTGGGTGTAATAGGCAGAGTAGATACTACATGGAGAAAATTTGTTGCCTTAAAAGATTAAAAAAAGTATTTTTAAAAGATTTTTAAAGGCCCATACACCCAACATAGGAGCTCTGGTGGTGATTGTTGGGGGCATGTTGGAGTGGTGGTGGTGGAAGGATTGAGCAAAAGAAAGAGAAAGAGAACTGATGGCCATGAACAATATTATGGTCATAAATGGGGTGAGGGGTTAAGTGATGGAGGTGGAAGAGGGCATAGAGGGGATAATTGGTGATGGAAAAAATAAAATAAAATAAAACCCCCACCAAAAAAGTCCTGGACCTATGGCTTCACAGGTGAATTTTATCAAACATTCAAAGAAGAACTAATATATATCCCTCTCAAACTATTCCAAAAAATTCTAGAGGCAGAAAGACTCCCAGGCTCCTTTTAAGAGGCCAGCATTATCCTAATTCCAAAACCAGATAAAGACACTACAAAGAAAGAAAATTATAGTCTAATATTTTTGATGAATATAGATGCTAAAATCCTCAGCAAAATATTAGCAAACCGATCATACACCATGATCAAAGGAGGACAAATGTTGATGGAGAGAGATTTAACTTTGGGTGGTGAACACAGTATAATATACAGATGATGTATTATAGAATTGTACGGCTGAAACTTATATAATTCTATTAACCAATGTCACCCCAATAAATTCAATAAAATTTTAAAAATAAAATAAAAACCAAGTAAGTTTTGATTTTTTGGTATAACTGAATCTATTTTTAAAAAACATTTGTAGGAAGTTAAAAATTAGAACTTTGTACATTTATTAATGAATTTCAACATTATTAAGGAAAGCTGTATTATAAATTCCTGAGAAAGACTCCATCTCACTACATAAGATTCTGATTGATAATACAACTCAGGTGAATTAAGAAATTAATGAGGACTGAATATTTTAATACTACCATCACCTCTGCTTTCACCTCTGCTCTGCATTAAATTGGAAAGCCAATTGCCTAATGATACTACTCTTTATAAATCTAATATGAAAACAATTTAGAGATGTGACTCCTTTAATATTACTCATGATTAAAATAAGAGAAAAATCTCCAGAATACCAGTAAGCAAACTTACACATATTTAAACTTGAATTTTATTAGCTACTTAAGACTTTGTAACTACTAGAATATCTATTTGAGTAATAAAAGATATTTTAAATCTAACATGACACATTTAAATGGCATCTTTTCAAACAAATGATATGATGTCAATGTACATAAAGACAACATTACATAGTAGGTTTTGGGGGGTTAATTGGCAATTCTGATATTTAATATTTCAAAGCCTATAACTTCAGTTTAATAATGCCTTACATTTCAGAGGGACAACAGGGGTGGGTTGGGTTGGTGGGGAGTGATTAACCGGGGAATTTACATGCATATATGTATAGCCCATGGACACAAACAATAGTGTAGTAAAGGCCTGGGGGCAGGTGCAGAGTGGAGGGGGTCAATGGGAAAAAAAAGATAAATCTATACTAATAAAAGAGTAATGTGCTAATTAGACCGGATATCTTCCGGACATCCTTCTGGACAAAGCCCTGGTGGCAGGGGCCGAGGCAGAGGTGGTTACTGGTGATCAGGATGGCAAGGGATAGAAATTAGGGGCAATCAAGCTGGCAGGGGAGAGCTGTTAGGGGCATCAGGCAGGCAGGCAGAGTGGTTATGGGCAATCAGGCAGGCAGGAAAAAGGGATAGAGCAGGGGTGGGCAAACATTAGACCAGATGTCCTTCCAGACAAAGTCGCGATGGTGGGGGCTGAGGCAAAGGCAGTTAGGGACAATCAGGCTAGCAGGGGAGAGTGGTTAGGGGAGATCAGGCTGGCAGGAGTGCAGTTAGTGGCATCACGCAGGCAGGGGAGCAATTAGGGGTGATCAGGTCAGCAGGGGAGCAGATATAGGTGATCAGGCAGGCAGGCAGTGGTAGTTAGGGGTGATCAGATAGGCAGGCAAAGAGTTTTAGGGGCAATCAGGCAGGCAGGGGAGCTGTTAGGGGCATCAGGCAGGCAGGCAGAGTGGTTATGGGCAATCAGGCAGGCAGGAAAAAGGGTTAGAGGCATTCAGGCAGGCAGGCCGTGTTGTTAGGGGTGATCAGGCAGGCAGGCGAGCAGTTAGGAGCCAGCAGTCCTGGATTGTGAGAGGATGTCCGACTGCGGGATTGGGCCTAAACAGGCAGTAAGACATCCCCCAATGGGTCCCAGACTCGAAAGGGTGCAGGCCGGGCTGAGGGACCCCCCACCTCCGTGCATGAATTTTGTGCACTGGACCTCTAGTTAAAAAATAATGCCCTATATTTGTAATGCACTTTTGCACTTCACAATTAATAAGTATGTTACATGCCTAGACATTTTGTTCCTTAAAAAAATCACTTAAGTACATAAGGCATGAATTGTTACTTTCATTTTAAAGATGAGTCATCTAATGTTGGAAATGTCATGTGCCATGCTCAAGCTCACACAGATAGGAAGTGGCTTAGCCAGGAAGAAGAGTCTAGGCTTTCTGGTAACAAAGTTCATCTTTGCTGCAGTAGGAGACACTCATTCCCCTAAAGGTAAATGAAATAATTGTTTACCAAAGAAGACCCAAAGGACATTTTTCTTGCCTTCTTTCTCATTTAGGACTAGAAAATTGTTTTACTTTTCTTTGTTAACTCTTCATATCCATTTCATTTTCTTTTTTATTTTCTGAACTCTTCCTATGATTCTAGGATATTTGGAAAGTTGAATTTAGTCATTTCAGTCTCTTCCAACCAAGTATGGATGTGTAAAAGCCCAGCATCTGAGTTCCCTGGAACCCCAACAAATTGTGATACATAAATTATCAGTGAAACTGGCACATTGCTTAACTTCTCTGCTTCAAAGTTTTCTTAACTATAAAGTGGGAATTATAATGATACTTACCTCAGATAATTGTATGATAATGAAATAGATCAATAATATAAAACTCTTATTAATGTCACATAATAAATACTATCAGCATTAGCCATTATTAATTACTAGGGGCCCAGTGCATAAATTCGTGCATCTTGGAAGGAACTGTGAGCCAGTAGGCTGCTGTGGGCACAAGGGCCGGTCTCAGCCCATTCTCCATGGCCCCACCTGGCCCCTCCTGCACAGCCCCCAGTCCCCTGTCTGCCAGCAGCCCCGCTTCTGCTGCCGCCATTTCCATGTGCTGAGGGTGCCAACCCCGCTCACACCTGCTGATAGTTCAGAGCGATTGGGGCCAGCACTGTCAGCAGTGCAAATAGCAGCTGCTGCCCTGATCACCCCTCAGGAGCAGGGGGAGGTGGAGAAATCCTCAGGAGCAATCAGGGCTGGCAGTGGGTGTGAGCAGGGCCAGCTCTGGCAGCAGGTGCGAGTGCCAGGAGGGACCATGGCTCGTAAGAGCAAAGAATTTTGAGTAATCACCAGAGGCTCACCCCGATGACAGCAACTGGTGCCCTGCCTTGGTCTGCCCCCCCCCCCACTCTCCTGCTCCACTATCCTGACATGGCCGACACCCACCACCTTCCAATCTCTTCCACCTGCTGCCTATGCCCACCATGTTCTGTGCTCACACCCTGGTGGTCAGTTCACATCATAGCAATTGGTTGTTCATTTGTTCTACCCTTCAGTCTATTTGCATATTAGCCTTTTATTATATAGAATTATTAATAAATGTTACAATAATACCGTGTTTTACTGGTGCTTTATTTAATTCAAGTTTGTTTTTTAAATATCACATACAGTTAAATAAACTTCCATTCCTTTTCTTTCAAAGGTCTTTACAGTATCATTTTAAAGGCTGAGATTTTCAAGTAGCAAAGATAATTTTTATTAAGATTAAGTAACCTACAGCTTTTTAGTTCAGAAAAGAGGGTCAGTGTTACAAATCCTGACTGTGTTTTGAACATACACATTTTTTAGACATTTTGACTTAAGAGCATCCTGGCAGTTTCAGACTAAGCAGAGAATACTCTATTGCTTAAATAATTGGCACTTAAGGGTAATAATTACATCAATCATTCTATCAAGAAAATATAGCATTTAGACTTATCAGAAAGAAAATAATAAAAAATGCCTGTTGATAATATTAATATTCTACATTAAGCCTTTGAGCATATATCAAGACAAATAAGTAATCATATTTGAGGAACTAAAACTTTTCCTCAATCTATGACTGTTTGGTACATGCTCAGAACAGAGATACCAGGGAACTGACAACTTATCATTGCTTACTCATTTTAATATAATACATCTCTTTTAAAGAATGTTCAATTTAAATAGAAAATAGATGGATCAATGGATAATGTTAAAGAGAAGAAGGAAGGAAATGAAGGAGGGAGAGAAGGAAGAAGAAAAAATTAAAATTATTTTAATTATAATTAAAAGGTAAAGAAAAACCTTGACCTAGTCTTAGAAAATTGAAAAAATTGTTTTGTAAATGCTCAAATGTCACACAATAGAAAAACATAAATTAATTTGGGACTTGAGGACAACTAGGGCCAGTGTAGAAATTCCATCAATAATCTATTTCCATATCTTGTTAATGTTGGAAACAAAGTTGTCAACAGTTCCTGAATTTCATATCTTAGTATGAGTCATTCCAAGAAACTTGATTATGATTCCCTTCTTTATCCAAAGATACAACTTCCAGGGAAGGGAATCACTGGTCTAGGTTCAGTCAGAACCTGGAAGCTCAGCCCCATTCACTCTGATGGGATGGGAAAGAAAAGTATTGGGCCATGGCTCTGGTTCTAATTGTGACAGGGAAAGAGAACAGTTGCTGGAAGAGAGTACCCGGCTGATAGGTCTGTAACATTCCAATGAAATTGACATTTTTAATATTTATATAACTAACATTTACTGACCAACATCTATGTACTAGACAGTGTTCTAGATGCTGGGAAGACAGCTAACAAAATAAATATATTGAATCTACAGAAAGCTTACGTTATTTTTATTAAAAAAACTAGAGGCCAGGTACATGAAATTCACACACTTGAGGTTGGGGGAGTCTCTCAGCCCAGTCTGCAACCTCTCACAGTCCGGGAGCCCTCGGGGGATGCCTGATTGCCACGGAGGCAGAAGAGGCTCCAGCCACCACCGCTGCGCTCGCCAGCTGTGAGCCCAGCTTCTGGCTGAGCGGTGCTCCCCTTGTGGGAGTACACTGACCACAAGGGGGCAGCTTCTGCATTGAGCAGGATCGGCTGAAACCCAAGGGGTCCCGAATTGCGACAGGGCACAGGCCAGGCCGAGGAACCCCACCGGTGCATGATCAGGGCCGGGGAGGGACGTGAGAGGTTGGCCAGCTGGAGAGGGACTGCAGGAGGGCTCCAGGGTGTGTCTGACCCATCTCACTCAGTCCCTATTGGCTGGACCCCAGCAGCAAGCTAATCTACCAGTTGGATTATCTGCCCCCTGTGGTCAGTGCACGTCAGAGCGACTGGTTGACCAGTCAACTGTCTGCCCCCTGGTGGTCAGTGCACGTCATAGCAAGTGCTTGAGCGGCCTTAGCATATAATTAGCATATTACACTTTGATTGGTTGAATGGATGACTAGACGATTGTACACTTAGCATATTCGGCTTTTATTATATAAGATGTTTATCATAACTACTCTCATTATTTTCTCTCTACCTCCAGAGAATACAAACTATCCATTTTTTGTTTGTTTGTTTGTTTTGACCTTGGAGCTAAAATTACTTCTACCATTGAGTCTGAACACTGTAAGATTTGGTTTTGGATGATCTACTGCTACTCTTGGACGATGGCTGAAGTATGCCAGGAATTCCTGTTTCAACTTCAGTCCTTTCAGCCCACATTTTCCCTTAGTTTTATGTCTTTCTTTTTAGATATCTCCAGTTGTTCCTCAAAGAAACAATTTATTTTTAATTTGGTAAAGAACATGGAGCCTAATTGGGTAAGAGTCTATGAGGCTCTATAAAACTGGTCTTGCATCCTGGGAAGTCTAGAATGTCAGGACCTCTGAGAAGTTCAAGATTGTTTACTGCGGATTTTAGCTAATCTTCTGGGTAGAATGAGTGGACTATGGAACAGCCAACAGGCAGGTAGAGTGGAATATCACTCACGGAGGGGAGCTGTCTAGTTTTAACTCTCGAGGAAAATAATCTAAAGCTGCTTGTACTGGGTAAGGAGAGAACGCAGTCCTGCCAGGCCCTAACAAGCATGACTAAATACCAGGCGTTGTGCAGTGTCCTGGGAGACACAGGCATGTGTAGCGGAGTGAAACAGTTTGGAAACAGCACTCAGACAATACAAAGACAAGAGATGGAGGTCACAGTTCGGCCGGGACTAACCAGAGAGTATAATTGTCTGTATAACATATAAGCCTAACCAATGGACGCAGATACAAGGGGGGTGAGGGCATGACTGGAGTGTGTGGGGGGAGGGAGATAAGAACACATATGTAATACCTTAATCAATAAAGAAAAAAAATATTTCCTTTGATTTCTTACACAGGACAAATAGTCATCTAATACCTAAACTGTCACCTATAAAAAAACCTGAAGATCTGCCCTAACTGGTTTGGCTCAGTGGATAGAGCGTCGGCCTGTGGATTCAAGGGTCCCAGGTTCAATTCCGGTCAAGGGCATGTACCTTGGCTGTGGGCACATCCCCAGGAGGGGGCGTGCAGGAGGCAGCTGATTGATGTTTCTCTCTCATCGATGTTTCTAACTCTCTATCCCTCCCCCTTCCTCTCTGTAAAAAATCAATAAAATATATTTTTTTAAAAAAAACAAAAAACTGAAGATCTATTGAAAGGAAGAATGAAGAATGTCATTTGCTAACTCCTAGTTATTAATGATTTAAACATTAAAAATATTCACCATCAGCAGCGAAATTTTCTTAAACAAGTTTTAACAGTGTACTAAAGAAGCCACTGTTAATCTTGCTAAATTGCTGATTTTCCAAGTGCCTGAGGTTAATGAAAAATTGGAAGTAATTTCTAAATTAAATACATGACAGTATAAAAATATAAAAAAATATCAGAGAAACAAATATTGCCATTATTAGCTTGAGCCAGTCTCATGGTCATAGTGGATGCTAATTAATATGTTGAAATGGATATGTCTGATATTTTGCTAAGTTATCTTAATTTTTAGAGTGGTTTAAGATGGAACATATACTACATAGGACACTTATCAGCTTTTTAAAAGAGATACAATGAAAATACTACACTGGACAAATATTTTTTACTTTATTGGCAATATTTCTATCTCTATATACTATGTATTTCAACACTACATATTATTATGCTTAAAAAGAGAATTAGAAACTTGTAAATTGCATACTATTTTGTATATGGAAGATTCTCAATACATTTATTTAATTAAAATTGCACTGAATTCAACCAATGAACTTGTATACATATATGCATAACCCATGGACATGGACAATGGGGTGGTGAGGGTCTGGGAGTGGGAGACGGGGGGGAGGATGGAAGCAGGCTAGAAGAGGTTAATGGGGGAAAAGGAGGACCTATGTAATACTTTCAACAATAAAGATTTTTTAAAAATTGCACTGAATTATATAATACACATTAGAATTTGTGCACAGTAGGTTTTTTTGACCCCAATATCCCTGAAAGTGAAAGTATTTTTGCATAATGGTTAGTATTTCTGCATTCTGAATATAGCCAAAAGATTGATTGTCTACTCAAAATCTTCTGCATCAGACCCATGAAGTATGTTTTCTCCATATGGTATTTCTGTGTTTTTCTACAAACAAAACACTATAAAGTAACCACAACTCTCGTTGCACTAGCGATGAGGTTGTCACAATCACTCTAGTTCATATATAGGTGATATTAAAAATAGGGCTCTTCACAAGGTAAGCAACAGGGAAATTACATTTCTTAGAATCAGGTCCCCTGCACTATTTCCGAGTGATGTGGCATCAACATCAGGCAAGCAGTTTGATTTTATGACAATGTGTTTACAAACATATTAAGGGTGGAATTTTCAGCACCCTGAATGGGATTTGAGATTCATTTCTTGCTTATCATAACAGTGGATGCTTGTCTATTGTTGTGTCTCTTGATAATATGTTGAAAATGAGTCCAGTGTTTATTTTTGTTCCTCTCTGGTTTAAACTACCCATCCTTTCCATACACAAAACATATTTAGATGATATTTTAAGTGCCAAAAGGACACATTAATTAAATGTTGGAGAATGGATGCTCCAGAAAATATGTCATTTATACAAAAAGCTTCAATAAGGAGTCTGTTTTGAATACTGAGAAGCCCCAAATGAAATACAAAATAAATTGCAGCGGCTGATCAAAACCAACACGTATTTTATAAGCCATTCAACAATTCTCCATCTCATAGTCTGAAATTAAAATCCATTATCTTTTTCTCTAAGGTCTCATCCCAGTTGTCACATATTTTTGATGGGTTAACATTAGTGAGAATCCTACTGTATGTAACATACTATTTCTATGTTTTATACAATTCTGTTTTATTGTAAACATTTTGTATTTGACAGTGATTAGTTCAAGGACTATAGTTTTCTTAAAAAGTAATAATCAAGGTCAAATACTTGGTAATCTTTTATAGGAAATTTTTTTGAAAATATTTATTTAAAAAATATATGCAGGTTTAAGGACATGTTCTGAAAATTATGGTGATTATAGAGTCTCTCAATAGCTGTGATATAGACAGTTTTCCTGTGATAATGAAAATATTCTTGTTTTGACATTATCTTAGATTATCTGATACTGTTGCCTTTCTCCACATAATCCATTTCCTTTATATTTTGGTTGGTATATATCAGTAATCAGAAAAAGAGAATCAAAAGAAAATGTATTTGTCCACCTTAAAAGTAACAAATCATTTTTCCTTGTACATCACTTAATTTTGCTAGTGTTGCTGAAGAAAAAATTGAGAAAGTACCAGAGAAAAATGTCAACAAAAAGCAGGACCTGTCTAATATAGAATTAAAACTTTGATTTAAAGCTCTGGCAGTTTATTTTGAAAAATTATTATGTGTTTCGGACCAACTTGTAAATCTGAGTGGGAGAAAGAGAGAGAGAAAGTATTTTGAAAGTATTGCAAGACTTGTGAAATGAAGAAGTGGAAATTAATCTATAAACAGATAGAAAATAAAATAGCTAAAAAGAAAATAAGAAAAGTGAGAAAAAGGTCACATGTCCTGAGTAACAGTACTTTGGGGGACACTTTTTAGTCTACTTGGTCTTCATAGCACTGAATTTAGGCTTTTCTTCCTCCATACCTAGGGGCAAAATAAATAGCATTGTCTTTTTGTTGTTGCTGCAGTTATTGTTCCCTCGAAGCAGAGAAACTTGGATTTAGATCTTAACGCTTGGTACCTACCATGTAACTTTGGGTAAGTGAGCAAATCTCACATTTCTCATTGGTAAATAGAAGCTAAGAATACCTTGAAGAGATATTGTAAAGAAAGAAAAGTAAGATGTAGTTAATGCTGGGCACCTCTTAGTCTAACTAAAGGGAACTATGTGGCTGGTGCTGATGCTATGGAGGATGGATGCACAGGGGAGGCTGAAGTGAGCCTGAAGTGAGGGTGCAATCCTCATCATAGGCTCCTTTGTTCAGTCAAATTAGAAAAAGTTGATCATTGGTGAGATCCCGGTCCTAGTTGAGGAAATGCACTGGCACTGACCTGCAGCCAAGGATTATAGACAACGGTGTCACTAACTTGTGCCTGGAGAGCCAATGATGAGTGCTCTTAACTGCCTAAGAAACATGAATAGGGCACAGGCTGCCAAGGTAGGAAGGTCAGCCTTCAGAGCAGGTGGGTAGCTATCACCAGGGAGCACAAAGGCAAAAGTGTACACAGAGTGATGAGGGTCAACAAAGGCAGCACACTGCAGAATTAGCACTAAACCTTTTCCCACTAAGAAAAACAAGCTTTCATAAAGAAATGTAAAAACAGAAATGTAGAATATCTAATATGGCCTAAAAAACTTCCATCATCTAGCTCCTGCCTACCTTAGTAATTCTCATCTTAAGTCCTTACCCTCTTTCTCTCTGAGCTCCAATCATATAGGCTTTAAGTATCACAAGTCTTGTACTTAAGACATTGGTTTATGGTGCACTTTCAAATACCTACTGACCATCAAATCTCAGTTTAATGCTACTCTCTTAGCCTAAGAGTCTTAGGGGATTTTCATCTGCTCAAACCCCAAACCCCTACCAAGATAAAATCTTATAACCCTATACTTTTCCTCCTTGTCAGTATTAGTAATTTAGTTAAAAGATTAAGTACCTAACTACCGATTTAAAGTTACTTAACTTACTTTTTTGGAGGAGAGAGATTTTGTCTATCATATTCAGTGTTTATATTATCAGTGTTAAGCAAGGCAGCTTGCAGAAGATGAGAAATTAATGCATGTTTATTAAATGATTAAATGAATAATAAGACAGACTTAAGAGTCTTAAATTTAAGACTAATAGCCTTAGCAGCAACAATACATGAAGATCAGAAAACTCCATTACCTAGAACGGGAGAGAAAGGGTAAAAAGTGAATTGAATAGAAACTCCAACAGTCTGTTCAATGCTAGAAGTTTATCAATCTATTAGTGAAATACTCTGAAGCTTAAAAGTCCTGTAAGACTTAGGCCCATAATAAATTAGACAAAAATAATCTGTACATAGTTTGTCCTTATGTTGTCTTGCTTCTTTTCAACTAATATATCTTGGTGATTGTGAAACCCTGATTCAAATCAACGTTAGTTATAACAAAAACAGGCATCTGAACTGTGTAGAGCCACCTCGTTATTCATATCTTTGAAAATAATGATGCTTACTATTAATGTCAGGTATTGAATAATTTCCTGTATTTTCTCACTTAATCCTATTAACCCTCTGAGGTAAGCATTATTTGAACGTTGCAGATGCAGATACTGAAGTTCAAAAGACTAAGTAATGTGTCTGAAGTTACACAGCTGTTAAGGAGCAGAATTGAAATTTAAACTCAGCTGTAGATTATTGCAAAGCTCATGTTCTTAAGTGCTGGCGGGACTAGCTATAGTAGAACTGGCCCAGAACTGCATTTCTTTATCAGTTGAGTCAAGATCTTACGGAATGGAATCCAAATGACAATCTTTTCTCTATGTGTCAGAACACTTGAATCTTACATACTCACTTCAAGAGTCTACTCAGCAGGGTGAAGGTTTTACCTATGCGACTTCCCTTTTCATTATTGATGCTGCTTTTAAAGTAAATAAAATGAAAGAAAGCATATAAACTGTTTGAAGTAGGTGAAGTAGCTTGACAGGAAATAGAGTTTGTATCACAGTACTTTTGGAACTAAATGAGCAAATTTCTAAAGATGTTAACAGATTGCACTAAAGCTTGGTACTTTATTCAGAGAGAGTAAATCTAGAAAGAAAAATGCAAGGCAAATATAAGACATGTTAGTTATCTTTCAATTTTTTTTCTGTCTTCTTATCTGTCTTTATAGTCTGGTTTCTTTCATGTCAATTATACTTTGTTTGCTTCTATTCTTTGTCTTGAATTTAATACAAGTAATCTTCAGATTGATACATTCCTGAGTCTCTTTCTAGAATAATGATTTCCCAGGTCAAGCTTCCATGTTTACAGACGTGGCCTGTCTCCAAGGCCCAGCCTACACATTGCTGTGAATTTTGTAGTATGCCCCTTGCAGCCAAATACTGAATTTAGATTATGCTAGTAATTATTCTTGCTTAAAATTATAGAACTTCAAAGGACACTACATTTTGTATTTATTTCTTGCTCATGATCAACTAGCAAATAAATAATACTCTTAATTCTGCAGTAATGCATTAGACAAAAGTGAAGCAGTGGATTTCTAAAATATTTGACTCTTTTATACCCATCAATTTTTGAAAATTCTTTTACCAGAAAAGTTTGCATAATAGAAAGTGCACAAATCCTTAAGTAAACTTTAAGAAGAGTTTTTTTTTTTAAATATATTTTTATTGATTTCAGGGAGGACGGGAGAGGGAGAGAGAGATAGAAACATCAATGATGGGAGAGAATCATTGATGGGCGTGCACAAGCCTGCAACCCAGGCATGTGCCCAGACTGGGAATTGAACTGTGACCTCTGGTTCATAGGTAAATGCTCAACCACTTAGCTATGCCAGCAGGGCTAAGAAGAGATTTGACAAATGTACATACCTGTATAACCCATACTTCTATTAAGGTATATCTATTGCCATAGAAAGTTCCTCCATGTTCCTTCTCCATTAATCCACTCCAAACCCCAAAAGCAAACTGCTGATTTTTTTCACTATAGTTTGCCTTTTCTAGAAATTAAATAGCAGTTGCACAGTAAGTACTCTTCTGTATCTAACTTGCTTCAAGCAGCGTAATATTTGTAAAATTCACTCATGGTATGGCTTGTAACTGTAGTTCATTAAGTTTTATGGCTAAATATCATTTCATTGTATATATAAATCACAAATTGTTTTTCATCTCTTGATGTTGGGATGTGAATTGTCTCCAACCTGGAACTATTAAGAATAAAGCTTATATGAACACTCAAGACTTAGAGAAGATACGTTTTCATTTCTCTTGGATAAATACTTACACATGAAATTGTTGGGTTATGGGATAGCTATCTATAAACCTTCATAAGAAAATACTAAGATGTTTTAGATTCTTAGTAACTGCATTTAATGTTCTGGTAGTTACACATCCTTTTTAGGCCTAGGGTTGTCAATCTTATAAATTTAGCCATTCTAGTAGGTGTTCAGTGGTATTTCAATGTGGTTTTTAATTTGCATTTCCCTGGTAACTTTTTATGCTGAGGACTTTTTGTGTGCTTATTGACCAGATTTATATATATATGTGTGTGTGTTTATTTTAGTCTTTTGCCCTTTTTTTCTAATTATGGTGTTAATTTTTTTGGAAGGAATTCTTTATCAGATATGTGTAAGTTCTTTGTCAGATATGTATATTTTGCAAATATTTTAAATATTTTCTCCCAGCCTGTGGCTTGCTTATTCATTTTCTTAGTTTGTTTTAATGGGGAGGAATTTTCAATTTTAATAAAGTCTATCTTATTTTTATGATATTGCTTTCTGTGTACTATTTATAAAATATTTGCCCACTTGCAGATTGCAAAATACTCCCCTTAAATTTTGTTCTAAAAGCATTGTAATTGTAGCTTTTCCTTATTTCTTACCTGAATAAAATGCTCTACTTCATAATAGGTTGTTGGGGTTTGCAACCACTGCTATTTTCACGTCAGTTAGCAATGAACCACAGTGCCCCTAACTCTTTTGCAGGTAGTACTTGACTCCATTTTTCTCTGACCTTCCTGCTCTATAGGAAAATATTTAGATAACTAAAGTGTATGAGTTAGATTCTAGTCAGAAAGGGGAAACCACCTTTAGTATTTCAGACAGAGAGAATTTAATTCAGAATTAGTTACAAGGATGTTGGAAGGCTGGGGGAACAAAAGAGGGGAAAATAAGTACATTTACCTCAAGATTAGTGACTGTGTAAACTGGAGTTGGAGAAGAAAGAGGGAAGCAGAGAATTCCAGCATCTGAGATCTCTCTGAAACTTTTGTCCTTCAAGACAAAGAACTAGGAGTTGCCCTCCAAGGCCTCTGCTATTGCATCCCCGGTCACTCTTTCGGATCCTGCCCCACTGCTGCTGCTGTTGCCATTGGAAACAGGAAAGATGTTCAGACAAAAATCACTGTCAAAACAACTGAGTTTCTAGCTAAGAAGAACCTTTCTGGGGGACCTAACCAAGCCTCAAAGACAGGAGTTAAAGACTACTCTTCTCCTCCTCCTTTCTTCCAAAATTCCACCAGTGCCTCTCATGGACATGGCCTAAACAAAGGTTAGCTGTTAAAAGTATCTGGGAAGCCCTAACCGGTTTGGCTCAGCGGATAGAACGTCAGCGTGTGGACTGAAAGGTCCCAGGTTCGATTCCGGTCAAGGGCATGTTCTCACCTACAATTCTATGTAATCTGTGTAGGTCATGAACCAAATAAAAACCTAAGTAAGATACTATTCTTAGCCTTACTCCTCCCACAAAATATAAATTAGGACGTAAAGTGAGAACCATCTGCTGAGGAAGTCCTGAGCAAGCAGGTTCCCAAGGTCCACTCTCATCTGTATTCACAGCTCCGGGGTTTATCTGTAGTTTGAGGTCATTGGACTGCTGACTGGAGCAGTCTCACAGCCTGATGTAGCCAGAAAATATCTGTGGAAGACTAAAATTATACCACAAAGAGCCCTTTCCATATAATTGCCTGGATAATACAAACAACAGGGTTGAACCAATTTAAAACATTCTGGGGAGAACAAGCAATCCAGAATGGTGGCATGAGGGGCTCTGTAAACTGTCTCCCCAGAAAAACAACTGGAAGGAGTAAAAATGAAAAACAAGCAAAGAATAAGATCTCTGGAGATTTTTAAAAGAAAACTAAGATATATTTATTTTTTAAAAATCTACTAAGTCTTGATAAGAATATTGATCGTCTATGGAAGTCTAGTCATGGCCAGCTTCCTTTCCCCAACTCAGTGTGATGGCAGTCTTACTCAGGGCAGGCCCAGCTAATGACATGGAGTAGCTTAAGGAGTCTGACTTTATTTGGAAAGAAAAGTGTGGGATGTTCAGCCCAAAGACACTGTCAAAACAATGGAGATTTTTAGCTTTAAAGAACCCTCCTGAGGGTCCAACCAAGCCTCAAAGTGAGGAGTTAAAGATTACTCCCACAAAAAGGTCAGACATTAAATTAATCAGACCATGAAATAATTTAAGCTCTAGGGCATTGTTGTAAATAAGAGAGCAATTGCTAGCAGTTAGTGAGGACTAACATCTGGGTATGATACTAATATAGAAAAACCAGCCAGAAATTTACAGGAAGATTAGGGTAAAACAAAGTTGAAGAGCTCAGATAAAACCAAACCAGTCATCCCTGGAGGGGAAGGGGGGTCCAAGGTGACTATGCATGCCCAAGGGGACACCTGTAATACTTTCAACAATAAAGATAAAAATTTAAAAAATAAATGCCAAAAAATAAATAACTTAGATGGAATTAAAAATTCCTGGCAAGAACATACAATAGAAATTGACTTAAAAAGAAATAGAAAATTTGAATAGACCTATAGTATAGTAAAGAAATCGAATTAATGACTTTAATGTTTCCTTAGGGGAAAAAAACCCACCGTGCTCACATCTGTCACTATGAATCTAACAAGCAATTATAAATTAATATTGCTTCTTCACTAACACTTCCAAAAAATAGGATGAGATACACTTCCAATTCATCCTATGAGGCCTGTATTACTGTGATAGAAAAACAGACAAAATAATTACAGAAATAAAACACTATAGATCAAAATACAAATGAACATAAGCAAAAAATCTCCAGTAAAATACTACCAAACTGGCACTAGCAACATGTAAAGCATTATACAAAATAACCAAGTGTGATTTATCACAGGAATGCAAGTTGTTAAGTTGTTTTAACATCTAAAAATCATTATTGTCATGCCATATTAATAGAATATAAACCACATGATTATTCCAATATGTGCAGAATAACTATTTGACCAAAGTTCAATATTAGAAATAGTAGGGAAGCAAAGAATAGTAGTGAAGTTTCCCAACTTGATAAAAGATATCTGCACACTCACACACACACACACACACATACACACACACACACACATGAAATATACTTAGAGGTAAAAGATCACCACTTTCTTTATATAATGAGGAATAAAATTTGAGTGAATGCTCTTGCCACTTCTATTCCATATTGTACTGAAAGTACTAACTGTTAGGATTTACAAGGCAATACAATCTCAATGGCCACAGAACAAACCAGAAAGACTTGTCAGACAGGAAATGCCAGACAGTAGGAATCAAACCATATAAGGAGCTAAAACTACCAAGATGCACCCAATTGCACATCTGCATTCCTGTTGACCCAAACCCATTGCCCAAGCCTCAACCAAGCCCCCCAAACCCACTGCCGACTGCTGCATATAAGGATGAGACTCCAAGTCCTAGGGGCTGCCATCGTTGACACAATACTCTTTAGCTTGGTGCTGTGTAGCCCTTTCCTTTGGATATCCCCATCCCCCACCTTCTTTTCTTTATGTAAATTCAATTTTTCTTTATTTACAGTCTGAGATTGCTATTTACCCTGCCCATGCACCACTGATTTTTACCTTTCACTAGCCAGATAAATTAGACAAGAAAAGAAGAAATAAACTAATCAAGATTGAAAGAGAGAAGTATGACTTATCTCTATTCACAGGTGACAC
>NW_005357846.1:1836316-1839374 GCF_000412655.1 Myotis brandtii | reverse complement strand
TATACTTTTACAGAAATCACTAAAAAACTGTTAGAACTAATAAACAAGTTCAGCAAGGTTGACCATAACACAAGATCAATATAAAAAATCAACTGTCTTTCTACACACTAACATCAAACAATCTGTAAATAAAATTATAAAAACAGTTTTATTTATAATAGTATCAAAAATAATTTTAAAACTTAAGAATACATTTAACACAACAAGTACAAAACTTGCCCTCTGAAAACTACAAAACATTGTTGAAGAGAACCTAACTAAGTGGAAAGATATTTCATGTTCATGAATCAAAGTACTTAAATTGTTACGGTGGCATGATTCCCCATATAATTCCACTAATTCAAATGAACTTCCTATCTAAATCCCAGGTAGCTTTTTTAGAAATTGATAAGCTGATCCTGACAGTTTATATAAAAATGGAAGGGACCCAGAATAACCAAAACAATCTTGAAAAATAAGAACAAAAGAGCAAAATTCACAATTCTCAATTTCAACTTACTACAAAGCTATAGTTATCAAGAATGTGCTACTAGAGAGATCTGGACCCTACAGGAGCCAGCATAGCGCTGAGCTTCATGCAAAGGAAACTGGACTGGGAAACCAAGAAACAAGTAGAAGAGGAAGAAAAGAAAATCATTAGTGAAGAGCACTGGTACTTGGGTTTACCAGAGTTTAAAGAGAAAGAGAGTTTCATAATAGAAGAGCAGAGTTTCTTGTTCTGTGAAGATCTTCTGTATGGAAGAATGTCATACAGAGGATTTAATCCAGAGATTGAGAAATTAGTGCTTCAGGTGAATGCTAAGAACAAAGCAGAAGTTGAAGATGAAACAGTGGAGCTTGATGTGTCAGATGAAGAAATGGCTAGAAGATATGAGACCTTGATGGGGACAACTGGAAAAAAGTTTGCCAAGAAAAAAGACCATGCCAGTTATGAAGAAGATGAAAATGGAGACATGAAACCAATTAAAACAAAGATTAAAGCCCCAAGATTAAAATGGATGCTGTAAAATATGGTTCTGAGATGCCTTGTGAGAGTTAACATATTTTGGAACGCATTCCAATGGTTTCTCTATAGTTATTAATATTGTAATGTTTATTTGTAAAAAAAATGTATAATTTTGGAAACATGCTGTTTTGAAACAGATGTGTTATGGATGTTATACATCCTTTGTTTAATATGGTATTCATCAAGAGTGGATTTTTAGCCCTTGATCTTCAAATGTACAAAGGCAGTGTTTGCTTCCTAAAAGTTTTTTGACCCTAGATTTTTTTTTAATATATCTTTCCAATCTTTGACGTTAAATTGACACATAACTGAATAAGTGTTTAAATTGTCCTTATGTTTAAATTTTACTTTAAATTATTAATAATGTTAAGCCATTTCATACATTTTGGAATCAAATGTCATGAGAATTTATTCTCTGTAAATTCATCAAGAACAAACATGCCTCTCTGGCCTAAAATATTTGCATGCAACCAACTCAGTTAGTTTATGGAATTATGTGGTTTTGTTTAAAGCTTTTAATTAATAAGAAAAAAATAATGTCCTGTAATAAAAATCTGTTTTCATATTTTAAAAAAAGAATGTGCTACTAGCATAAGGATAGGCTAAGGATATAGATTACATAATATATAGATTGAAAACATGGAAATATATACTTACATTTATAGTGAATTTATTTTTAACAATGGTGTCAACAATCCACTGGCAAAAGAGCAAGAATTAAGCTAGATCTCTTCCTGATACCACCATAAAAATTAACTAAAATAAATCGTAGATCTTAATATGACAGCCAAAATTATAAATTCCTAGGTTAAATTTAATAGAAAAATTTTCTGACATTGAGTTAGAAAATGATTTCTAGATACAATGCCACAAACACAAACAATAAAAGAATAAATAAAATGCACTTTATCAAATTAAATAACATGGTCCAAAGAACATAATGAAGAAAGTACAAAAATAATCTAAGCAGTGAGAAAAATATTTTCAAATAATTTATATTTTCATGGCCAACAAACACATGAAAAAATTTTCAATATTATTGTCATTAAAAAATATAAATTAAACCTTCACACCCACTAGGATGGCTAAAAACCACAGGAATAAGTCAGTGATGACTAAATGTGTAGAAATCAAAATGCTCATATATTGCTAGTAGGAATGTAAAATCATACAATCACATTGAAAAACCTTCTAGCAGTGCTTTAGAATATGAGACAGAATTACCATATGGACCCCAGCAATTCCACTCATGTTTTTATCCACAAGAAAAATGAAAGCATATATCAACACAAAATCTTGTACATGAATCTTCTTAGCAGCATTATTCATAATTGCCAAGAAGTAGGAACATCTAAAATATCCATCAATTGATGAATGGATAAACAAATTGTGACATAATAAAAATTATCATCCTATCTAATAAAAGAGAAACATGGTAATTAGCCATACCTCCGCTACCCTTCCCATTGGCTAATCAGGGCTATATGCAAATTCACTGCCAGCCAAGATGGCAGCCAGCAGCCAGGCAGCTTGAAGCGAACAGGAGGCTTGCTTGCTTCAGTGACTGAGGAAGCCAACGTTCCCCGCCTGCGGTTGCCGGCCTCTGAGCTTGCAGTTTGTAACATTGTTACAAATATAGAAGCTAAACAAAACCCCAGAAACCTGCTTTCAGCCAGCCAGGATCTCAGAGCTGGAGTTGAAACAGTGTTTCGATTATAGAACCCAAACAAACCAGATACCTGCTTTCAGCAGCTGAGGCCTCAGAGCTGTAGTGAAGCTTCAGAGCTAAAGCTGGTCCAGAAAAAAAAAGAAAAGAAAAAAAGGACAGGTTGGGAGCTTCAGTCACCCACCAGCCTGAAAACAGCCCTCAGCCCCTCACCCAGACTGGCCAGGCACCCCAGTGGGGACCACCACCCTGATCCAGGACACCCTTTAGGGCAAACCAGCCGGCCCCACCCGTGCACCAGGCCTCTATCCTATATAGTAAAAGGGTAATATGCCTCCCGGCACCGGGATCAGCGTGACAGGGGGCAGCGACCAAACCCCCTGATC
>NW_005357846.1:1813550-1835568 GCF_000412655.1 Myotis brandtii | reverse complement strand
GAACCCCCTTCCCCCCCCCCCCGAGTGCACAAATTTTTGTGCACCGGGCCTCTAGTCCTATATAATAAAAGCTTAATATGCTAAGTGTTGGTGGTCCAGTTGTCTGTTCAACCAATCAAAGCATAATATGCTAATGATATGCTAAGGTCACTCAACTGCTCGCTATGATGTGCACTGACCACTAGGGGGCAGACGTTCTGACTGGTAGGTTAGCTTGTTGTTGGGATCTGGCCAATCGAGACTGAGTGAGATGGGCTGGACACACCCTGGAGTCCTTCCATGATCCCTTCCCTGGCTGGCCAACCTCCCACATTCTTCCCCGGCCCCAATAGTGCACTGGTGGGGTCCCTTGGCCTGGCCTGCGCCCTCTTGCAATCCAGGCTGAGGGACCTCCCCAAGTGCACAAATTTCATGCATCGGGCCTCTAGTTCATCAATAAATGGTGAAGTACTGATACATGCTATGACATATATGAAATTTGAAAATATTATCCTAAAAACAAAGCCAGCCACAGAAGACAGCATATTATGTTATCTTTATTGGAAATGTTCAGCACAGATACATGCATAGAGACAGAATATAGATTAAGCTATAAAATTTTTTGGGGGGTTTGACAAAAATGCTATATAATTATATAGTGGTTACAGTTGCAAAACTCTTTGAATTTATTCAAAACTGTTATGTTGACTTGTACACTTAAACAGATGAATTTTAAGGTATTTTAATTAAAATTAAAAAACTTTAATAGCAAAAAAACAATAATACTTGGGAAAATTCCATTTAATTTTCAAATATTGTAATGTTTTCCTTGGCTAATCTCATTTACATAAAAGCTTATAAAAGCCACCATGATGATAAGCATTTTATATGTATATTTATATTTAATCTCACTTAGTAACCACAGTAACTCCACAAAATGAGTACACTGTTATCCCTGCTTTGTTGCCCATATAAACAAAAACTGGTCATTATTAAGTTTCACAGCCAAATTCTTGTTCTCTTTTTTGTATGTTTTTATTGATTTTAGAGGGAAAGTAAGAGAGTGATAAAGTAGAAACATCATTGAGAGAGAGAGAGACATCAATCAGCTGCCTTCTGCATGCTCCCCACCGGGGATCGAGACACCAACCAGGCATGTGCCCTGACCAGGATTTGAACCAGCGACTTCTTGGTACATGGGTTGATGCTCAACTGCTGAGCCACACTGGCCAGGCCAAATTTTTGTTCTTAGCCAAGATGCTGTACTACTACCCTCCCCCAACAAATATAACATAAATGATTATGATGATAAAGTATTAACACCATTGGGTATTGTATACAATTTCTACTCTCCTTGGGGAAATTTTAAAATTCCAGACTAATATAGTATTGGGAGTATCACAAGGGATTTCAGCTGGAAAGTAGTAAGTTTGTAATATTAAACAACACACAGATTGCTTGTTAGCCCTAACGTTCTGGCATAAAGGAAGGTGTGATATGCATGTAGTTAAGCTAATTCCCAGTGCTCTGTATTTTATCTTTCTTTTCAAATATGACAACTTGTCAAAGGAGACTCACTTCTAAAATGTCTTTATGGATTCTCCCTTGTTATTTGTGCAATGTGTGCATGGTGTAGGTTGTAAACATACAGACCATAATATTGAACTTAAGTAAAAAGAAGACATCAATACTAGTTAGTGACAATCAACAAAATAAGGAGTGGTGAAAAGTTAATCAACAGATTACATTATGTACTATTCCAAGTTGGTAAATGATCCTGTTTAAGTTTGTCTTTAAGTGAGATTACTCATTTGTTACCCATCAATGTTGTACATATAAGAATTCAAGGGGATGCCCATATCAGACAGATCAATTAAGCCTTTACAGATGAAAAAAGCAATGATTCAAAAAATGATGCTTTACCCAAAGGCACAGAACTAAGCAGAGATAGAGCAAGAGCTGAACCCAAGTCTCTTGTTTCCCAGCTTGGTTGCAATGCTGCTGTCTCCCACTTAATCCCACTGGACTCTGAACACTCATTTAATGGGCAGTCTCTATTTATACTTGACAAAGTAGGGGCAATATTGTTATCAAATGGTGGAGTAAAAGGAATGTTGGTTAGTCAACATTTTATGAAGATTTATAAATTTTTCCCAGTTGGTTTTTTATTTATTTAATCATTGCTTGCCTCCCTATTTCTCTAGAGAATAATTTGTCCCTGTCTGTAGCCCCAAATTATAGAAGTTTATTTAGCGATAGTCTATAATTAAAGACGACAGTTAAAGATTGGAGAAAAGGATGCTATAAGACATCACTGGGGCAATCAAGAAAACAAGAAAAAAACTAAAAAAAAGTCTCACACATATGAAGTAAGATTTTCACTTAAAAATAAACTTTGAAATTTAAATGTAACTCTGCTTTTTCTAGCAAGAACACTGCAAGTTTTAAAATCTCATTGTCAGATGTGACAGGAAAACAATTACTTCTGTAACATGATAATATTATCCATTAAGTTCTTGAGTAGAGAGAATATTATCAGGAGAAATTTTAAATTACATCTTAGGCTTTTTTTTTGGCACAAATTTTGGTTGCCTTTGGCATCAGTCTCAATTTACAGAATCAATTAAGATATGACATCATAAACTTTATTTTATAGAATTTCTAAACTATATAACATTCTTTTGGTTGCTATTTTTCACTTGTTGATTTTACATTTTGAATTCTTTGTCTCCCTAACTAGATTGTTTCTCTTTGTTCTTAGTCTGAATATAGCTAATTGATAATCAGAAATTAGTGGAATGTGCCTCTGAAATCGCCTAATCTTAGAATCAGATGGTAAGTATGTTATCTTGAGTCTAATTCAATGAGAACAATTAAAGAACAAACACTTCCATAAAAAAAAACACACAAACATTTTGGAAAGCTACATGCACTCTGCATTTGAGGTTACCAGTGACTTTCCCAAAAGGACAAAGCATATATAACATTCATTGATTCACATATTTATTTGTCTTATTATCCTTTATCCAAACCATTGAGGTTCACATGGGCTCATATTTCTTGACCTGCTTTTCACCTTCACCTTTATTAATGTTGAAATCAAGTAGAATAAGAGTAGAAAATATATATGATAAATGTTTTTCTTGGATTTCCAAGACAGATTATATATATATATATTACATGTATAAGTAATTTATACATGTAATAATTTTTAATTTTTAAAAAAACATATGTTCATTATAGAAAATTCTGGGAAACATAGAAAATTATTTTTAATCATCTATACTTTATCATTTTAGTTGACCAATATTAATACTTCCATTTTCCTCTAGTATAAATAAATAAATAAATATCTGAAATAAAGATTATATGTTTACTCTCTGTGCTCATTATAACCAACTGGGATTGTACTACTTGCCACAGAGTCAGAATAATATAAAGATCATTTTCTAGCAGAGCAGCCAATTAACATGATGAGAAGTCTAAGGTGGCATAAAGCTTGATCTTTATGAATTTGAAGTGGCATGTTCAGTTTAGACAGATTAATTAAAATAACCAGGTACATTTTGTTATCATATTTGATTCACATTTTCCAGTATAAAGGTTATATTAGGTTTATAAAATGAGGAATTAATCTAGAGAGGTGCTAATTAAATGTAAATAAAGGCTATTATGAACTTCTCCATTGAGCTCAATGGGTGTTATTATATTAAATAAAAGTGGTGTCAATCAGATGCCCAAGTGCATGGTTTCTCTTAATTTTCAGCCTTAGGTTTCTCAAAGAACCGTTATTAACCAGACACATTTAATTAAATACTCATAAAAATGGTTTGGTGACCATTTTCTTGGACAGTGTGGAGTATGCTGCAACATAACTACTTACTGCCTCAAAATAAAAATTTGTTTTATCAACTAATTGACTATGGACTATCACTTACATCCAGTTGTTGGTTCATCCAGATAATTCCTGTAGCACAATTTTACTTGTGGACCTTTTCCAGGAAAGTGATCCATACATATTTCAGTTTGCAAATGTATACTATGAAATAGGCTCATAATTCCCTTTCTCATTCAATTTAGTTTGAATATATCTAAGTGTCTATAGACATTAAAATGAATTTTTCATATTTATTTAATAGATGATGTCAAAATCCATGAAAAAGTAAACAAAAATGGTAGAATTTAATGGTAGAATTTAAATGGTAGAATTCTTGAAAATGAGTGCTTTTAAAAATATTTTTGAAATATGATTAATAGTCATTAGCTCATGCTGACTAGTATTATAATTTGTCATTCTTCAGAAAAGTGAAAAATTACAGTTATAGTTTTTGTGCTCAAACCTTAACTAATGTATGTTCCTTACAGTAAGCATATTGTTGATTACAATATTGGATGAATTTGAGAAGTTTAGGTTGCCAGCCCACATATCTAGATACAAACTCTTAAATACATTGTGACTTCTTGACAAAATTATGACCATTTTATTTTTTTTCCTTTATTTTGTCTTTATTTATTCTATCCCTTTTTTTCTTTTGCTTCAATTTCCTTATCTATTTTTTTAAATTTCTTTATTGATTAAGGTATTACCTGTGTGTCCTTATCCCCCCATTACCCCCTCCTCCCACTCATGCCCTCACCCCCCTGTTGTCTGTGTCCATTGGCTAGGCTTATATGCATGCATACAAGTCCTTTGTTTAATCTTTCCCCCTTACCCCATGTTATTTGTTGGTGTCAGTCAAGTTAGATGGGTTTTGGTTTTTTTTGTTTGTTTTTTTTTTTTAATTAACTTTCACATTTTTGTTTACATTAAAGATTTAACTCCTAAATAATATTACTTTAAACTTATGCATTCAAATAATACTACTACCTAATAATTTTGTAAGTTCTCAGCAAATGTGTATTATTATAAATGGAACTTGTAAGATACAGATTAAACTGTGTACTCTCAAGAAGCTTAGATTTCAGGTAAGATTTAAACACACACACACAAATAAGGAACATATAAAATTCAATATGTTATTTAAAAAAAAATAAAGATATTACATAACTCTACATATGAGGAAAAATATTATCTTTGTACTGTGTTTCTTCCCTCTGAAAATAGAATTTTCTATATGTCCTTATTCCATCAGTTTTTGGAACTGAAATTATAATATCATGTCTTGTTTTTGAAACAATACATCAAAAGGCAAGGAAATACAAAGCTAATTCTTTGTGGAATAATACTTTTAGGTTAAAATGTATGCTAAATTAAACTATTGTTTGAAATGTTATGTAAAATGATAGTTTTGCCTCGAGTACTATTTGACTAATGTGTATTTATCATGCTAACGATGCAAACAAAAACATCTGAAATATTTTTTCTGTTACATGCTCTGAAGAATTTTTCCCAGTGAGATAAACTAACAGGTCTAATATCTTCCATGGCTGAGGAACATTTTCCAATTAGATTTTAAGCCAAATAAACTATCAATAGCATGTCTCTGAGTCCAAGGCCCAAAAGGTTGGCGCACTCTTTAGATAAGAGAGGAGGTCAGGTATGCTGTTTACCCCAGGCCTCCTATCTATCCTAAGCCTGTTAATGAGAGCTTCACTAGATGGAAAATAATTCCTCACTCGACAGCAATTCCAAAATCAAAGAATTTTCAAAGTGATAATAATGTTTTATCAAAGATTGTAGACATCCGTTTATGGTGGTAAGCCAGTTAGTTTTTAGATCAATTGAATCTATGTGCAAGCCTTGTTCTTGCTACTTACTGGATGAGAGACTTCAGGCAAGTTGTTTAACTTCCTCTGGAATATAGTAGTAGCAACTACTACTTAAGATCATTGTGAGGATCACATGTAACTACTTATGATGGTGCCTGGCATACAAAGGATTATTGATAAATGGTATCCATATTCTTATTTGATCAATGTATGAAAGGTATTTACTAGTAATGATTTGAGAGAGGAAAAGAAGGTCATAGTTACAGGCATACATTATTAAAAAAAACAACTTCCCAAAATGGACTATACAAAGGTCAATTCATCTAGAAGATATGACATTAGTTAATATTTATGCAGCCAACATAAAGCATCTAATATATAAAGCAAACATTACAGATCAGAAGGGAAAATACCAATACAATAATAGTAGGAAAGTTCAAAACTCCACTTTCAACAAGGAGTATTATCCACACAGGAAATACATGTTAAATCAGTTGAGCCCAACAGATATTTACAGAACATTCCATCCAAAGCAGCAGAATACATTCTTCTTAAGCACACAAGGAACATTCGTAGGGTAGGATAGACCATAGAGTAGGACACAAACAAGTCTTAATATATTTAAGAGGATTGGGATAATATTAAGGATCTTTCCTAAACACAATGGTTTGAAACTAGAAATCAATTATAAGAACAAAACTGGAAAATCCACAAATGTGTCATTTAATTAAATAACATGTTTCTGAACAACCAATGGGTCAAACAAGAATATCCGAATACAATTTTCTTTTAATCTTGAGAAAAATAAAAATGAAAACACAACACACCAAAATGTGCGGGGTTCAGCAAAAGCAGTTCAAAGGGAACTTGATAGCCATAAATGCCTACATTAAGAAAAAATAAAAATATCAAAATAAACAACATAACTTTACATCTAAGGAAACCAGAAAAGTACAAACTAAGACTCAAGTCGGTAGAAGAAAGGCTATAACAAAGATCAAAGCAGAAATAAATGAAATAGATACTAAAAGAGCAATAAAAAAGATCAATAAACTAAAAGCTGTTTTTTTTTTAAATATAAAAAATAGACAAGTCTCTAGACTTACTGAGAAAAAAAGAGAGGACACAACTATAGTAAGAAATGAAAGAGGAAACATTACAACTGTTACCACAGAAATACAAAGGATTTTAAAAGACTAATGTAAACAATTATAAGCCAACAATTTACATAGCCTAGAAAAAATGGATACATTCCTAGAAACATACAACTTATTGAAACTGAATCATGAAGAAAGAGAAAATCTGAACAGACTAAATATGAATCAGTATTCAAAAGTAAATCAAAACGAAATGTCTAGAAACAGATGGCTTTCCTGACAAATTCTATCAAACACATACAAATCCTTCTCAAACTCTTCTAAGAAATTGAAGAGGAGAGAATTCTGCACAACTCATAAGACAAGCATTATCCTGATAACAGAGCTAGATAAAAACACAAAAAGAAAAGAACCCTATAAGCCAATAGCCTGATAAATATAAAGGCATATAATCTCAGCAAAATATTAGCAGCACATTTAGTAGTAAAGGATAATACCCATGTTTATTGCAGCATTCATCACAATAGCCAAGATGTGAAAACAATCTAAGGGTCTGTAAATAAATGAATGAATAAAAAACATGACACATACACATATACACACAATGAAATGTTATTCAGCCATTAGAAAGAAGAATATTCTGCCATTTGCAACAATATAAATGAAATTTGAAGATGTTATGCTACGTGAAATAAGTCAAACAGAGAAAGAGAAATACTATATGATATCGCTTATATATGGAAACTAAAAAATCGAAGCTCATAAAAATGGAGATTAGAATGGTTGTTTCCAGGGACAGGGAGGGGGAAGTTGGGAAAGAGAGATGTTGGGTTGGTCAAAGGGTATAAATTTCCATTTATCAGATGAATAAGTTCTGAGAAGCTAATGTACAGCATAGTGCTTATATTTAATAATACTGTATTATAAACTTGGAAGTTGCTGAGAGAATGGGTCTTAAATGTTCTCATTACAGAAAAGAAGTGGTAGTTATATGGCATAAAGATAAAAAAAAATACAGTTCCTCACAAAATCATAGGCTTGGGCAATCCAGATCAGAGAAGCAAAATTAGGGCCAATGCCCATGGTCAAGAAAATGCTTTATGCAAGGGGTTAGGAGATTGAGCGTGAACTTTGGAACATTCACTCACCAGACAATCCAAGGAAGTTGAAGGAAAAAAAATAAGTTGTTTTTTTTGTGTGTGTTTTTTTTCATTTGGAAATAAATTTCATATATTTTTAGCACTCATGGGCCTATCATAGTGTGAACTGTAGAAGTTATTTATGGTTAATAATATTTGATTTGAGAAAATGCCCTCAGATCCAGTGTTTGAGATTGCTCTTAGGCAAGTGTCACCAAGAAGGGTAGGCCGTGAAAATAAGTTCTGGTAAATCATATGATTCTAGTTTATGGGATAAAAGACAAAATAAAATTCACAACACCATTTAAACCTAACTTAAATGAAACAAACTTTCTCACATGACCTTCAATATTTGTTTTTAATGGATCTTTTCTGTGCATTTGAGTACCGTAACACCTCCCCAACCTTAAATAATACTTTCTTAAAATCTCAATCATTCGATCCTATTCACTCACTCACAATTATTACATACTAGGGCAGTGATGACGAACCTTTTGAGCTCGTCGTGTCAGCATTTTGAAAAACCCTAACTTAACTCTGGTCCCTGTTATGCCCAGATTTCAGGATCCCCAAGAGACCACACCAGGGAGCCAGCCGTGTCCGATGCAAAAGCAAAGAGTCTTTTATTCAAACCCGGGCTTGGCTCCCCTACCCTCCTTACCGACTCAGCGGCAAGTGGCAAAGAGAGGGCTAGCCCTGTGGGAAGAAGAGTTTTATTGGGGGGTGGAGTAAGGGGAGGAGAGGGGACTGTGGGCCCTGCCGATTGGCCAGGCGCAAGTCGGTGTCTTGTTACACAGGATGTGGTCATATCTATGGCGCGCACTTCCCTTGATTGTCATTGGTTAGTTTAAAGAAATCCTGGGTGTGGCTATAATACCCTCTAGGTCAGTGATGGCGAACCTTTTGAGCTCGGTGTGTCAGCTTTTTGAAAAACCCTAACTTAACTCTGGTGCCGTGTCACATATAGAAATTTTTTGATATTTGCAACCATAGTAAAAGAAAGACTTATATTTTTGATATTTATTTTATATATTTAAATGCCATTTAACAAAGAAAAATCAACCAAAAAAATGAGTTCATGTGTCACCTCTGACACGTGTGTCATAGGTTCGCCATCACTGTACTAGGGGCCTGGTGCATGAAATTCATGCACAGGGGGCAGGGGGGAGTCCCCTCAGCCCGATGTGCACCCTCTGTCACGTTCTGGGACCCCGGCCGCTCCGGGCCTACAGGCTCAGGGTGCCCTGGCTCCCGAGGACGCCTGTCCCAGGGACACAGGCCTTTTGGTGCCGACATGCACGCAAACGGCCACAGAGCGAGAATCTCCACCAACGCAAGCGCACACACTCCAGTGGGGCGGGAACTTCCGCGTGTGCCGCCCCGACCCCGGCTCCCTGGTTCCCCAAGGCCTTCTCGCGCACAAGCTAGCAGCCTCGGGGTGAGAATTTCCCCCACATCGCCATGGCGATGCGGGGGAGCTCCCGCCCTGACCCTGTCTCCCAGGTGCCTGCTTGTGTGCACCAGCCAGGCCAGAGCTTCCCCCCACGTCGCCACGGTGACACGAGGGAAGCTCCTGCCCCACCCCCAGCTGCCTGATGCCTGTGTATGCAAATTAACCCACCATCTTTGTCAGGTTAATTTGCATACTCACTCCTCATTGGCTGGTGGGCGTGGCTGATGGGCATCGCGGAGGGATGGTTAATTTGCATGTTTCTCTTTTATATAGAGAGATTGTTCTGAACTAGCCCTTTGGTTGTCTGTGATGGATCCTTTGAGAGAATGAGTTAATTAATAAAAATAGGAAAATGAATATTTGGAAAACGAAAAGAAGCAGAAACTATATCACTCTACTCACTGGATTCAAGATGCTTTTTTAAATCACATTAATTAAACAGTATTTGTTATATCCTGGTTTGTAATACACAAAAATGAGAAAATAAGACCATGATAAATACTGACACGCAAAAATATTCTAAATGGAGCAGAGATAAATATTTTCACTAACTTTTATTGTGTGTTTGTGTGTGTGGAGGGGTTATTTTGGGAGTACATAGATAAAAAGAAAAGGGGTTCCACATTTATTTTATTTCCAACTTATATTAATTTAAGCAGTTTTATATTAATACTATATGCCCATATAAATTTTTCTGATGCTAAATTAAGAAGTACTTTTAGCATTTTGTAACATTTTTATGTTAATAACTTCTTGAAACTTAAAATAAGGATGCTTCATCATGTAAACTTACATATAACAGTAAAAAGGGGTTTTCTTCTTTGAACTAAGTAAAATACAACTTCAGTAATTCCATTTTTTCTATTTTTGCCCTTTTTTGAGATTTTAAGTTTTCTTCTTCTTTTTTCAGTATTTTCAACCATTCTTTCATAAAGATAAAATACCAAAGAAATATCTGTCCATTTATTGTGATTAATATCAGTTAAGATTTATAAAAAAGTACTAAAAGGTCTTTGAATTTTGAAACAACAGTTGGATTATGGAATAATTTATAAAGTTAGTACATTTCTATTAATGATGTGGTTAACATTTTTAAAAATTTACTACATTCAAGGAACTAAGTTATACTGATATGTAAAAGCAAATATTTTCTTTTAGTCCAAAGATTAAGAAAAGACTTAGTAATGTCATAATAAGTGAAACAATATGAATATTTTAACAAATAAAATTATTACTTTTTTAAAGAATAAATTTTTTATTTAAACAAACTTTGACACTATAGTGCAGTGGTGAGCAGAGTGGGTTTCGAGATCAGGTTCACTGGGTCATTTATTCCTATAGTATCTTTCTTGGTGACTTGTATAAGTTATTATATGCTAAGTAGAGGCCCAATGCACAAAATTCATGCAAGGGCCTCACCCCTCGTCGCTGCCGCGGCTGTCTCTGTCTCAGCCCCCACCCGCGTGGCAGCTTCTTCTGGAAGGACATCCAGTCTAATTACATTATTACGCTTTTATTATTATAGATACCTCAGTTAATTCATTTTTAAAATTGTAATAATCATGTCATTGTATCAACATCTTTGGATTATTTTGAAGATTGAATGGGAAACACTTCCCACATGAGTTACTTAATACATATGAGCTATTATTGTTTATCTATAAGATTATTTAATTCTTTACAAAAGAATTTAGAAAGTTAATAAAAAATTGTTTGGGATATTGCTATATTGAAATTCCTGTTTGTGTAGAAAAATCTACATAATTTCTCGGGGTAAATACTTCAAGAATTTTTAGGGACAGAGATTAACCCTGATACAGTGGTAAACTCTGATTTCACTTTCTGAATAAGAAAACTTCTACCCTGGTGCTACCTTATTTGGCAAAGATGGAAACAACTTGATAAAGATCTTTTATCAGCAAATTCTGCCAACACTAGTGTTTTACCCTGGGAAATCGGTGGGATTTTGTTTTGTGAAATCTCAGACTGTACTCTTTTAAGTATCAGTTCTTACAATTTTCAAGGGTATTATAATCTGTAAAAATGCCAATTCATGTTAAGTAACTAGGAGAGAGAGAGAGAGAGAGAGAGAGAGAGAGAGAGAGAGAGAGATAAAAGTATTTTTATTCTCTGAAAATTTTTATTCTAAAAGATCACCTATTTGAATCCTATCTCTGATACTAAATAAGTCTTAGCCAAGTTACTTCACCTGTTGGTTTTCATTTTTTTTTTTCGTAGGAAAAATCGGGAAAATAATTAAATTGTGAGGAATTTTAAGGATCAAATGGCCATTATGTATAGGGTTTAGGGAGGAAATTAATGGAAAAGAAGGAAGAAGAGAGGGAGGGAGAGAGAGAATGAAGAAATGTAAGGAAAAAAAGAAGGAAGGAAGGAAAGAAGGAAGGAAGGAAGGAAGGTTGGAAGGAAGGAAGGAAGGAAGGAAGGAAGGAAGGAAGGAAGGAAGGAAGGAAGGAAGGAAGGAAGGAAGGAAGGAAGGAAGGAAGGAAGGAAGGAAGGAAGGAAGGAAGGAGAAAGGAAAGGAGGATGGGAGGAAGGGTGGGAGAGAAAGGGGGAAAGAAAACACGAAGAATAAAAATAGACCAGTTGAAGAAGGTGATTCTTAATAAGAAAGAGAGATTGGACAATTTTAGAGGGTTTGAACAAGAAGCTGTGAGTGCAGAGCACCTTGTGTCATATTCTAGTTACACCTAAGAGGAGCTCTATCTTTATATTTCCCCTTCTTTCTCTGCCTACCACTTAGTTAAGATGACTAATTGATTTCTACAACAATGAGAGATAAAGGATAGAAAATAAAGTTCATACTATTCAGTGAACAAGCTTTTAAAGGTTATGATTTCAAGTGGAATGGGGTGAGTGATATTTTGGGGACACGATTCTCAGCAGGCTGAGTCTACATGTATAAATATCTTAAAGTTATTTCACCCTGGGACATTGTTTATTCCTTTTTATCTCATACACTTTTACAGTCTTCGTTAAAGATTAGGGTATAATTTTGTTGGAATATTTACTTTTCTTCATTTTTTCAGTTAAGATATAATGTTAGTGTTCAAAGAAATGACACTAAGCACTGGAAAGCACACATTTTCTGAACAGTATAACTTGGGACACATACAAGATTTACCCTTACCTCATGGACTCTCAAATTAATGTTGAAGCAACTAGTGACCTTAGAGAGCTATGAGACTCTTGGATAAGACATCCATGAAGAAAATGTTCTCTGGATGGTGATAGAAGGTGGCTGCACAGAACTGATTGCAAATGATGTTTGCCACATGAAATGGTATTTGTATTGTTTAGCATTTGGGAAAACTAGCTCAGTTTTCAAAATATTTCTCGATAAACATGGCGAAGGCACTGACCATTCACTACATATACCTGAATCATTAGGTTGGACACACAACCGATCAGAATAAATTCTGTCCATACCAGAGCATATTGGACAGCTCTTAAGGGAGTTTCCAGGCTCATTTCATCTATCCCATGATGCCAGGAGCATCCTAAGGCCAGTGAGATTCAGCCAGCCTCACTCATAACCTGCACTACATTTACCCTGTAATCCCAAGGAAAACCAGGGCTACGGCATCTTTCACATGAGTTATGCCATTCAGAACCTGTTAAATTATTAACCTGTTCTTCAGAAAAGTGCACACTGGACAATGTTACCTACACTATTAGGGAGTTCAAAATGTTAGAATCAGACAGCCTTGGGATCATATCTTAATGTTGCTTCTAAATTAGCTTTGTAACCTCAAGTAAGTCACTAAGCTCTCCCAATTACTTTTTCTTTCTTATCTGTAAAAGAAGATACTATGACCTAAGCTTTAGAACTGTGGTTAACATAAGATAGTTCCTAACTTTACTATATCCAAACTCTCACAAATAACTGATAAAATGTCTATTTTTAAGAAATCATGTATTTATATTTGACTAAGCAAAACAGGTACTGTTTTTCTTCCATGTAATGTTCTTTACATAAAATTCCTTTGGAATATCATTTCCGTTTATATCATTTCTTTTCTCCTTCTAGTATTCATATCTCCAAATAAGAAATAATCAAATTGAATTATTATGTTGGTAGGAGAAGAAGAAAATGTGGGAATTATATGTATGGCAGCTTTTGGTGGCTAAACATATGAGAAAAATTTAGCTATGCAAGTTATAATGGAGATCCTCATGCACACAGCTCCCATTTACCTTCCTCTCTAGAATCTAATATATGTACCTTTCTGATGGAATAGCAACCAAATGAGTAACCAATTCACCACATGAGGCCATATGGTCATTCAATATTGACCCTGAAAATCATGAACCAAATAGCTGAGAAAGTTTACCAACATGCCTTAGAAGTACTTCTTGAATTTTAGTATTTTCTGAAACCAATGTACCATTTTTATGTTTCTTGTAACCCATATCTCTGAGCTCATACAGGGGACAGATGTCTCATCTCTTCCTAGAATCTCTCCTGGTTGCCTGGTAGGTCACAACTGCTATTTATTCACAATTTCCCTGGCATGTTCTTTTATTGCCACAAGAAACTCACGCGTGGACCCCTTTTGCAGTTACTTTTACATATGTAACATGAACAACAAAGTCAGCATTGTAACTAAAACTATGTGACCATCGTTGTTTATTTGAAAATCTCTGTGTTGACATCAGAAGTTTACTGTCAGCCTGGTGTGTTAACCTTGTAATATGTAAATTTCTTTTTCATCTTGTTTGACACTGACCTAAACAGGATTACTTCATTTTAGAATTACGTTAACTTATGTCTCTTTTAATTTCTTGTTCTTGATTCACATAGGTAAATGGCAATGATTACAATTTCATATGCTTCAGTGGTTTCTCAGTAGCCAGGAAAATGAACTGATAGGATTAATCAGGCTATGTTGGATATTATTATAGACTATTAAAATCTTCATAACCCTAGTTAGTTGTAGCAGAGATTCCTCTTCAGGGCTTGCATCTTTGAAATAATATTGGAGTGCAGCTTTATCTGAAAAGAAAGGTGGTTGACCCTGAGGGCACATAAAATCCAGATATTTCACTCATGCTTCCAAAGGATGCCAAATCATTCAATAGTTTCTCTTGGCCCAATAGATAAAATACATTTTCCCTAGCACATAATACTTGATTCTTCATATAATGATGCCAATGCATTATATTATATATCCTCTGATTCTTCATTTGACATTTTAGTCCTGTGAAAATACTTGGGAATGGAGGTTAGAACAAAACAGACAAACATCCATGCCCTCATGGAGCTTACATCCTAGTGGGTTGAAGTAGATAATGCCCAAGTAAGTAAAAGGATAGAATGACCCATGGTGATAAGTTCTGTGAAGAAAATGTTAGCAGATTGAAAGAGATGGAGAATGTCAATGTGGGTGGTGAGACATTATATGATGTAGTCAGAGATGGTCTTTGGATTAAATAGCAGCTGACCAGAGAACTGACAGAAAGGAGGAAATGGAACATATGGCTATCTGTAGGAAGGGAGTCCTAGAACAAGGAAACTGTAAATGCATAGGTCATGAGGTGGAAGGCTTCTTGGAGTGTTTGAAAAACATCAAGGCACCCAGCAACTTCATAGCAGAGTGATCAGAATGTCAACAAAGTGAAGGACTGGAGATTTTGTAGAGCCTGTGAGGCCATTTTGGGTCCTTTATTTTATTCTTGGATTTTTAAATTTTTAATATTATTATTTGATTTTATTCTGGGATATTATCCTGGCATATTTATTTTTTGATTCTATTATAAGAATCATTGAGGAGTTTGGGCACTTCAGTGACATAATTGTATTTATATTTTATAAGGATCTCTTGTGTTCTATGTTTGGAATAGACTTTAGGAGACATGGACAAAATATGGGAGAACAATTATTCTGTTACAAAGGTCTGGGGGAGAGTTGATAGTGGACCTAGGGTTCGTAGAAGACTAGATGTGTGTGGTGTGTGTGTGTGTGTGTGTGTGTGTGTGTGTGTCTTTGGCAAGAAATGCTGTTTGTAAGCTGTGGTTATCTCTTTCTCCTAAACCTTGACAAAGGTATATCATCTCTTGAGTGAGTGGTCTTCCATAATATTCTTTCTATTTTGGTGCTACAAATCTTGTTATGCTTGGGCGCTCTATCACACAATATTTTCCATATATTAGCAAATGAGTGAATAGTTACAAGTGTAAAATAATATATATATATTTGAAGTGACTTTGTAATTCATGAACAGAAAAACCACAGTTGTTTAGGGAAGGAATACCCAACCTCATTCTCAGAAATTGAGAATATACCAAGCTAGGGTATGATAGTTGTTACTTGACCAGAACATAGAATATGTTCCAGTGTCCCTTCTCATAGGTCACAATAAAAATAATATCTGAAGGTAAGGTGACATGTCATTTTGTGAAAATTCAGAGGGAGTTTCTACTTGAGTCCATGCATATTCCTACAGAAAGAATAAAGGGAATGTCTTTGATTTTTCTCTGCTGAAGCCAGACATGGGGGATGAGTGAGATGATAAGTGGAGACACTGAAGCATTTGATAAGGCATTTCTCCATGTTTGTAGGTGGGGAGGCTTTATGGTATAGGTAGTGTTTGTGTGTGTGTGTTTTTTCTTTAATAATCAGGTTACCATTTGTAACTTAGAGGAATGCAGCCATAAGCATTTGACTAGTGTTTCCACAGCATCATTGAGTAAACTGAGCTGGGTGTTCAAATACTCAGAGAATTTATAATTAGTGAATGATGATACCCAAAAAGTACTGTTTAAAGGATTGACATTAACCACTGACTGACTCTGTCACTTTCAATACTCTAGGCTTTCAAGGACAACACAGGTAACTAACTTCTCACAATATGTAGATGGTGCAAAGCTGGAAGAGTTATCTAATACAAATCTGTGGGACAAAAGAAGTCAGGATGGAACTATGGGCTAAACTTAACAGGTTGGAAATTACTAGGGATAAATATACAGTCTTATTTTTAGGTTCTAAAACCTAGATGTAACAGTGCAAGATGGGGAAAAATAAGAGCAATTTGTAAGAAAGATATTTAGGGATATCTTGAGTATAAGCTTGTCAAGTAGTCAAGATTGTAATTCAGCTGCCACGAATGCTAATTTGATCTTAGACTACATAATGGAAATATAATGTCCAGTAGAGAAGTAATATTTTCTTTTTACCTTGTACTGAAAGGGATTACATATGGAGTATTATATTCCATTAGGCATTACATTTCAGGAGAAAAAATAGTCAAAGGAGGGCAATTAGAATGAACAAGAAACTCAAAATAATGGTGCCTGAGAATTAGTAAAATAAACTTGAATTTTTTAGCCTAGAGAAAAAAGAAAAAAAAAGAGTGTAAAATAGAACATAGGACATGACATACAAGAGGAATTAGAGGATTTTGAAAGAATCATCAGGGCAGGTGAGGCAGTAAGTTAAAAAAATATTAATTTCAGGTATATAAAGTAAATAACTTGCAAACATTTAAAATATTTATACATTAATACACTACTTCACAGAGGGATGATTATAACCCTATTGGAAATGTTCAAGATAATTTTTCTGTAGTGTGTGTGTGTGTGTGTGTGTGTGTGTGTGTGTGTGTGTTTAGCCAAGAGAAGAAAAGTGAAAAGGATAAGCATTTATTGGTTTATAGGTTGGGATGGAATTCCTGTAGGGTTCTTTCTGACTCTAATGCTTTATGCCTTTGTACTTGTGATTTTATTATAATTAAATCCATTTAATCAATTTCACCAATAATTTGGGTGGTTTGTTATAGGTAATGCAAACAATGTTAACCATAATAATTGCACTAGTGATACAACTATTCATAACTAGTAGGTTCTCGGCATTATACTTTATTGATATTGTTTAAATCTCACAGAAACCTTATGAAATTAGCCATATGAGACACCCAGAAACATATTTTTTTATCTTCAGGCCATGTAGGTTTGTTTTTAGTCTTAAGGGTTTGTAGAATCAAACTAACAATGATCTTTAAGCAATAACAATAATAACTAATATGTACATAGTACTTACTATGTTCTAGACACTAGATCAAATGCATTAGACCTGGCACCACACAACTCCATTTTATAGATGAACAAACTGAGACACAAAGAGTAACATGATCATAATTAGAAAGTGGGAGAACTGAAATTCCACTTACAGCAGCCTGGCTCTACTGATCACATGCTTATCTTTCACTCTAAACTATTTTTATAACCAAGAGCAGACATTTTTACCTTTAATGAAAAAGATTACTACAGTTATAATATACAATATATCAAAAAATGAGTCAAAGTGTCCAAAAACTTTCTCAATCTGTTAGTGATTCAGGTTATATCTCCCCTTTCTAGGTACTGAGCATCCACAACAGCAGTCTAGCATCTGTTTCTAGACTTGGTGCTGGACAGTCAACTCAGAAGATTGTGCTATTAGAGTGAGATAACTGTTTTGTAATTCCTGACCCTGGTGATCCCAACTGTCTCTGCATTTGAGTTAGCTTTATAGCATCTACAGAAATGATAGGTGGCCACTCCAAGTGGTACTTGGCCACCTATGCACAGGTCAACTCATGCATGTGATCAATTGTAAGCAAGCAAAAAGAAAGCATTGCAGTCAGCAATTAGCAATGCTCAGACAACAGAGAAAGTCTGGGATTAACCATTTCCATTGCCACAGTTTTAGAATGTTGAGGTTAATTTGAGGATGATCATTATTCATGTAAAATTCTTCAGGGACTAACTACCTGGACTGACTCCAAGCATCATGCTAGCAGTGTCCAGGCAGTTTTGGCAGTGAATCACGAGGTTGACCTACAATCCTTTGCTGTTAGTAACCGTGGTTTTTCACAAGCAAATGTTGCCAAGCTAATTGCACCATGCCAAATGTAAGCATTAAAAAAAATCCACCGGGCTCCATACTGAACATTCTTCATGCTTTAGTAAGTCAAGGGCCTTTGAAAACTTCTATTGGCAGATCAGCTTTCTCTCTCTCTTCCTCAAAATAACAAATCCAAAAAGGCTCTTTAAAATTGCAAGCCTGGGATATTTGAAAAGGTTCTTCAGTATGCTTAGAGACACCTGCTTCCACTAGCTGCTGAGTTCAGCCACACCCGGGAGGATCCTAGAGAAGAGCTGCTTCTCTTGCCCATGAACTTGATTTGGAAATGATTAGCAGAGGGAGGCTGGAGACCACAGTGGCTCTTGTGCAGTTAAAAAGTTCAGTTCTTAGAGTAAGGATTTCATTAATACCATAGAGTGTGGATATAGACCTGTCACTTTAAAATACGCTTCCTTGACTGCTTCCCCTCTGATGGGTCTTTGAAAGGCTTCTGTCTCAGAGCAGGAGAGAAGCAGAGCCCCCACAAGCACATTTTAAAGTGACAAGTCTGAATATTTAGTGTGAATGGAATCACTGTATCCTAAACCCCAAAGTAAATGTGGGAGCAGAGATGATGTGTTATGTCAGTCTAGGCTTTTAAATAAAATTGTCACAGGGAATTGCCCAGAATGCCAAATCTATTTGCTGAAAATGATGGTAGCAAGATCAAGGAAGTATACTAGTAAAGTAAGCCATTTTTGTTCCATGAACCATTGGCCAACAGAGTCTATGTCTGAAACTTTGAAGGTGCACAGTTAAATTGACCATGATGGCTTTAGCATGGAAATTGTGTCCTATTTGTTTTCATGCCTATATATAGTAGGCTTAGTTGCTTTATTAATTTTTTTTTAACTTTTATTGATTTCAGAGAGGAAGGGAGGGGAAGAGAGAGGTAGAAACATCAACGATGAGAGAGAAACATTGATCAGCTGCCTCTGCAAGCTCCACACTGGGGATTGAGCTCGCAACCTGCCCGGGCATGTGCCCTGACTGGGAATCTAACCATGACTTCTGGTTCACAGGTGGACTCTCAACCATTGAGCCATGCCAGCTGGACTTCTTTATTAAATTTTGCAAAAAAAAAGTGATTTATAGAAAAAAATAAAGTCTTTGCATAGGTTCTATGTAAATTTCCTGGAAAAATATAACATATAACCAGGAAAAAAAAAACCTAAGACATAATTGGTGTTGTTTCAGGTTTCCTTTTCTGTGTGTATGTTTGAGTGGAGGAAGTATCATAAGAGTCTATCCTACGTAGTTATGCTCCAAGCTATACTTTCTTAACATTCCCATTCATGAATGGGTCTGCATTTGGTTGACATCTAGTCAATCTTTGCTATACCTAAAATTAAAAAAAGGAATGGAAATGTGAAAATGAAGAAATTCAGAGATTATTGCTACATTTTTTATTTTAGAGAGGGGGAGAGAGAGAGAGAGAGAGAGAGAGAGAGAGAGAGAGAGATGAAAGAGAGATGAGAGAGAAACATGTATCGGTTGCCTCCCTTACATGCTCCAACCAAAATCTAGGTATGTGCTCTGGCCTGGAATGAAACCCACAATCTTTTGGTGTACAGGATGATACTCCAACCAACTGAGCCACCTGGCCAAGGCTATTGTTGCATAATTTTTTAAAATCATTTTGACACAAAAATGGAAATAGACATTCTTAGCAATAATGGCAATTATTAAAGGACAATAGAATGGATGAAGAAATGGAAACAGCTCTCAGTTCCATTTTGGGGGAGGGGTAGAATTGGTACTTCTCTGACTACTGAGAAAAGAAATATTATTGGCTGAGAAGCTCCCATTCTTGTTGGTGAATTCTCAAGGTGTTTCTCCTTTGTTCTTTTTTCATCTTATTTTCTTCTCATGCAATCCTATCTGAATCCATTGTTTCAACTATAATTGTTTGAAAGTGCCCAGTAGATACATCTCTAGGCCCAATATATACTGTTTACTACACAAATTAAATTAGAAATCACCAAAGCAACCTACAACTCAATCTGTTTAAAACTAAACTCATATTTCTTCCCTCAAATATCTTCCCTCTTCCACATTTTAACTACCCAATTAGAAATCTGGTTATCTTCCTGAACTCTTCTGTACTCCTTTTTCCCCACACTGTATTATTTCCCAAATGTGCATTTTCTACCTTCTGGATATTTCCTGAATGTATACAATTTGTCCAACTCAATTTCTATTTCCTTAGTTCATTCTTCATTTCTTGTCTGAAATGCTATAAAACTACCTAATTGTTTATCTTTCAGCAAGCCTATTTTCTGATATCTATCTCTCATTTTGATGGTAATTTTATGTGTCAATTTGACTTGGCTAAACCATTATTTCTGGGTGTGTTTGTGAGGGTGTTTCTGGAAGAAATTAGCATTTCAATCAGTAGACTGAGTAAAGAAAATCTACCTTCACCAATGTGGGTGGGCATGATTCAGTACTTTAAAGGTTCAAATAGATATAAAAGTCACAGGAATGGCAATTCTCTTCTTAAACTGGAACAACTTTCTTCTTCTTCTGCCCTTGGACATGAATATGTATTCCTCAAAATCCCAGTCTGATTAAGGTAAGCCACACTTTACTCCACATACAATGTCTAAAACTCTGCAATTTCTTTCACCACCATACTATAATTATATTATCATTAAATTTTTATCTATTTCCCCAAATAGATTAACATTGTTTTTCATTTTAAAATACATATTTTCCAGTTGGTCAACTTATTTGGATAATTAATCAACTCAACCAAAAAATAATAGTTAATCCCTAGGTAATGTACGTTATACACTATACTATTAGGAGTTGAAATAATTGAGTATTTTTATCCCCTCTATTTTCTCCATACCTTCTTGAACTTGCAAAAAAAATATCCAAGATTTACTCCTTGAACAACTTATCTTTTTGTCACATTATCTTATTTTTAAACTGACCTTAGAGAGGAAGGAAGGGAGAGAGAGAGAGAGAGAGAGAGAGAGAGAGAGAGAGAGAGAGAAGAAAGATGAAAGATACAACAATCAGTTACTTCCCATACATGCTAGGGGCTGATCATCGAACTTGAAACCTAGGTATGTGCTCTGATGAGGAATCAAACCCAAGACCATCTGGTGAATGAGACAACGCTCTAACCAAAGGAGCCATACCAGCCAGGGCCTATCACATTATCTTATTGGTGGTTTAATCAATTATCCTGACTTTAAATATAACCTACACTAGAGGCCCAGTGCACGAATTCATGCATGGGTGGTGTCCCTAGGCCTGGCCAGCGATCAGGGCTATTCGGGGCCATCTTGCCAAGTCCCGAACTGGGCCAGGCCAGTTAGGGCCAGGCCAATTGGGGCAGGGCCGATTGGGGCCTGCCAGCTGGGAGGAGAAATGGGGGGAGGCACAGTGGGTGGTTGGCTGGCATGGGAGGTTGACTGTGAGAGCACACTGACCACCAGGGGTCAGCTCCTGCATTAAGCATCTGCCCCCTGGTGGTCAGTGCATGTCATAGCAACTGGTTGACCAGTCATTCCGGTCATTCCAGTCGTTCTGGTCATTCAGTGGTAATGGTCGCTCAGGCTTTTATATGTATATACTAGAGGCCCGGTGCACAAAAATTTGTGCACTCGGGGGTAGAGGGGGTCCCTCAGCCCGGCCTGTGCCCTCTCGCAGTCTGGGACCCCTCGGGAGAAATGACCTGCCTGGCTTAGGCCTGCTCCCGGGTGGCAGAGGGCAGGCCCAATCCCTA
>NW_005357846.1:1801711-1812763 GCF_000412655.1 Myotis brandtii | reverse complement strand
TTTTTTTATTCTGGGCCAGCTTTAGCTCTGAGGCTTGGCTCCAGCTCTGAGGCCTCGGCTGCTGAAAGCAGGTATCTGGTTTGTTTGGGTTCTATAATCGAAACACTGTTTCAACTCCAGCTCTGAGATCCCGGCTCGCTGAAAGCAGGTTACTGGGGTTTTGTTTAGCTTCTATATTTGTAACAATGTTTCAAACTGCAAGCTCAGAGGCTGGCAGCGGCAGGCGGGGAACGTTGGCTTCCTCCGTCACTGAAGCAAGCAAGCCTCCTGTTTGCTTCAAGCTGCCTGGCTGTTGGCTGCCATCTTGGCTGACAGTTAATTTGCATATCGCCCTGATTAGCCAATGGGTAGGGTAGTGGAGGGACAGCTAATTACCATGTTTCTCTTTTATTAGATAGGATAGATATAGATATAGATATAGATATAGATATAGATATAGATATAGATATAGATAGATATAGATATTAATGATTCACCCAAATCACCAAAACCTCTCCCTTATAATCCAGATCTGCATACTGTACTACCTAATTGACATTCTACTTGGTGTGCTATAGGTATTTCATATTTTTTCTTTCCTTTTTAAATCCTCACCTGGAAATGTGTTAAGAGAGACAGAGAGAGATTGCCTTCCTTATGTGTTCTAGGTATGTTCCCAGATGGGGAATTGAAACCCCAACTTTTTCATGTAGGGGATGATGCTCCAACCAACTTATCCACCCACCCAGGGCAATAGGCATTTTCAAGTTTACAAATAACAAATTCATCAAATGATATTCCCCAAAACTGGTTCCTCCTGTACCTTTTCCAATCTTAGTAAATGTTAACACCATTATTTAAGTTACCCAAATCCAAATCCTTGTTTGAAGTCTCCTTGACTTTTGTTTTGGTCTCACATACCACATCTGGATCATCAGGAAATCCTACTGGTCCCATCTTCAAAATATGTTTAAAAATTCAACTCCTTCACAATAATCCATTAATTTTATCCAGGTCAAATTTTCTGTTGTCTCTCACTTAGATTAATTCACTTGCATCTTAAGTGATTTTTCTGTTTCAATACTTGATCCCTTACAGTCTATTCTCATCCTAGCAGCCCAAGTAATCCTCTAAAAATGTAGTTAGATTACCTCATTATTTAGCCAATAATCTTCAATAGCTTCTTATCTTAAAGTGAAAGAACAAACCTTATAAGAGCCTATAAAGCATTATACAGTCTAGCACACCTGACTTTGTCTCCTACATCTTTCTTTCTCTCTCACTCAACTTTGGCCACACTGGACTCTTTGCTCTTCCTCCAACAATACAGCCAGGTCTCTGACTCAGGACCTGTGTATTTGCTGTTTCTTCTGAGCAGATATCCACCTGTTTGGCTCCCTACTTCTTTCAGATCTTTACACAAACATGACTTTCTCAGTGATGTCAGCCCTAGAGACCCAATTTAAAATTTCAAGCACCTCATTCTCAACATTTTCTATTCCCTTTTCCCCACTACCATAAGAGCTCCTTGAGGTGGGAACTTTAGTCTGCTTCATTTATTATGAACTTCCAAATGCCAAGAGAGTGCCTGGAATATAGCCTAAATAAAAATGTATGAAATGAAAGGGGAATTAGTAAGGAGAGGAAGTTTACTGACTAATCTACAAACTGAGCAATAAAGAATTCCCTCAAATAATAGCTAATGGCATATGTCCATTTGGTCAACTTACCTGAATAATTAATTAATAAGTTAAAGAACTTATACGTTTCTTCTTTTTGTGTAGAGACTCCATGGTGGAACCATAAGATAGAGAGAGCTCTTTGATTCCCAAATAGATTTTATAAAGGTTAAGGAGAGATGGCCAACAGTAGCTTTTTATTGAAACTATACAATGTGCATTACAGTGCATTTTCAGTCTTGGCAAGAAACGTTAACTTTCTGTATTCTAAAAAGACCATTTTTCTTGCTATTTTCAGGTATTTTCAGCAGAGTCAATGGTCTTTAACTCTCTTAGTTCTAAAATTGCATCTGTTTAAAATTTTTTGCTTTTCCTCTTTCTGGTTCTGGACAATAAAAAATAATTTTGCTACCTTTTTTTCTCTCAGAACTTTCTGTTTGTGTTTTAATCCATATGAAATCAATATCCATGCTATTAGAATATTTAAATTTCTGAGCCTTCTACTAGAATACACATGTAAATGATTCTGGGTTGAGATACATAATTATGCTTTCTTTATAAAAAGATACTATTTTTAAGATATTAGACATTTTACAATCATGGAACTTGAACATCTGTCCTCAGAAGGTAAAAACCATATTTCTACTCTAATGCATGCATGCATCTGCCTCAGGAAAACTTTGCAGTATCAAGATATTAAAAAATATTTACAAATATTTTATTAACTAATATTTTAGAGTTCAGCTACAAGTTATGCTGACAATGTTTTCCACTGAGGCAAAATAACATGCACCCATCACATGCTATGGATAAAAAGATAAGACTAGTGTGTATTTTGAAACGTAGGGTAAAGCTCTCCACAGTTTCAGCAATAATGTGTATTGATAGTGGGTTTCATACTACTTAGTAAAATGGCTATTCTTTTCATGAAGAGTAGGGTAGAGAAACTGTGACATTTGAATAAAGTTTTACATTTTGAACAAGTAATAAAAATAAAATTAAAGGTTACATTTCTAAAGTCATGATTGATAACAATAGCTCAGTTTAACTGCACTTTATAGGTTAGGTAAGCAGTTTAAATTAAAAAGTGACCTACACAAGTATGCTGTCTTGAAAAGAAATGAAAGTTAATAGCTTTTCTGTGCAACTCTAAGAAACCTGATGGGATTTTGAATTTCTCTAGATTTGAGAAATTAGAGGAATATATTTTGAAGTGCCTTTATATAAAACATGTTTGAGTATTCTTTTCTCTTGGAATAATGTTTCCATTATGACTACTAAAGCATTCCCTTGGATTTTGCAACATGTTTGAAATATAGCTTATTACAATCAATTATATTGTAAGACACTGTAGATGGTCTCTAAGGAAGAGTTTGTAAAATACACCCTGCTGTCTATAGATCCTCTACAATTAAGAATTTCTCCAGGGAATCACCTAGTTATCTCAATTAGGAGAGCTAGTGATGGTTCTGTAACTGAGATAACTATATGCTGTAGCATAAATTTTCAGTTGTCTTCTGTGGAGTTGTAGATAAAACAAAATGTAATATATTATTTCTATTATGTTTGACTTAGACCAGTCTTAAACTAAACTTTTGTTCTTAATAAGAAACCTATAGTTTTAAGGGGAGGTAACCTGAAGTGAGTTACATGATAGTGCATCTCTATAGCCATTCTTTTTAACATGTTTTAAAAGGTTCTTAAACTTGAGTGTACATGATAAGTAAGAATGGCTCCACTATGTTAATTAAACAATTTGTAGAAGTCCCTAAATAGGTATTATATAGAACTAGAGGCCCAGTGCACAAAATTCATGCACAGGGGGGAGGGTGTCCCTCAGCCTGGCCTGCACCATCTCCAATCTGACAGCCCTCGGGGGATGTCCGACTGCCGGTTTAAACCAAGGATATAATTCTTGCATAAAGAATTCTCTTTAGTATATTTTATATACTCTTTTAATACTTTTTCATGCATTATTTTATATTGCAGATTATTCTATGTCAACATATAATTCGTTCTTTATTTTTTATGGCTGCATAATACTTCATTGTATGCATTTTACTAATTTTCTACTGATGAACATTTAGGCTATGTATCTTTGCTAAAATGATGCACTAAATATCCTTGTACATATGCATTTTGTATAAGTACTTTACAAAGTTATTTATTTAATCCTCTCAACAACCCAGTAAATAGGCTACATATTATCTTCCTCTATAGGTAAGGAAATTGGGACTCAATCAAGTTAAATAATTTTACCATATATTCATATTTACTAAAAAGAAATATGGGCTCAAGGCTCTCTTATTTAAAAGAAAAAACTTTTTTTCTTACCAGAAAATGAAACAAAAGAAATAAACAAACTGCCCTAACCAGTTTGGCACAGTGGATAGAGCGTCAGCCTGTTGACTGAAAGGTCCCAGGTTCGAGTCCGGTCAAGGGCATGTACCTTGGTTGTGGGCATATCCTCAGTGGGGGGTGTGCAGGAGGCAGCTGATCGATGTTTCTCTCTCATTGATATTTCTAACTCTCTATCCCTCTCCCTTCCTTTCTGTAAAACATCAATAAAATATATTTAAAAAAAAAGAAACAAACAAACACAGAAGGGAAGATAAAGAATATATGGCTACTAGACAGCTGTACAATATTACCAGTTTTTATTTTTATGCTATCTGGATTGTTTTAATTCTCAGTACTCCCACATGGTTACATTCTGTCAATTATTGATAGAAGCCTAACTTAGTGTGGACAATTAATAAATCTTATCTAATAAAGAGGAAATATGCTAATTGACCCTCATGCCATCACAAAGATGGCGGAGCCCACAGCCAATAAGGAGGGAAAATGCTAATTGACTAAACCACCCTCACATATGGCAGCACCCACAACCAATAAGGAGGGAATATGCTAATTGACTGCCATGGCCTCAAAGATGGCGGCGTCCAGTCCCCTCAGTCCCCAGTACCCAGGGCCAACTCGAGTCACAGGCAAGTCTCCAATGTTGGCTGCCCAGCTGCCCAGGGCCACCTGAGGCTCAGGTAACCAGGGCCGGCAGAGGCTTGCAGCAGAGGTGTGATGGGGCATCACCTTCCCCTGATCGCCAGGTTGCCTCCCGCTCCTGAGGGCTTCTGGACTGTGAGAGGGAGCAGGCCGGGCTGAGGGACCCCGCCTCCAGTGCATGAATTTTCATGCACCAGGCATCTAGTATTAAATAATGAAAAAGATACTCATGCATGTATAAGATCAGAAATAAAAAAATATCTTGCTTTTCAGAACATTACTATTCATATTGGAAATATGCAGGTTGGAGAAATAATTATCAAAAACTCCCTTGGTTAAGGTACTCTAATCTCGTTTAGTGCTCATGTATTTTCTCCTGGGAAGATGCTTCTTATTATACTTCTAGGGTGTACATTTTGAAATACTTTTCTTACTGTATTTCTGAATAGTATAACCGTTGCTGTTTAAACCAGATCTCCATGAATAATTTAATTATAGTAATTTACTCCTCTGAAATACAGAAAAATAATTTGATTAATTTGCTCTTCATTAAATAGAAGCTTTCATTTCACTGGAAGAACATCAATTATATTTGGAAACATGTAGGGCTTTTTGCTTTGACAACTGCCAGAACTACCATATACAAAGGCTTGATGATCTACTACAGAATTTGAAAGGGAAAACAAGAAAAAATGTACAAGCACACTACAGAAAGATGTCAGAATTTCCCAGAAGAGGTAGGTGTGACTGAATAGTTTAAATGCACTGTCATGAAATTCTAGATACCTCAAACTTAATGACAAAAAGCAAATGCATGAATTGAAATGAAGTAACACTTCTTTAAGAATACAAATTAAAAAGGAAACATCAAAATAATGAAATCTGCCATTTTTTTCTTCACTGAGAAAATTATTTACCAGATCTCAAAAACAGGCCTGGCTCTTTGGAAAACAATGATAGAAAAAATATTTCTGATGTAGAAATGGGTATCATGATTTTCCCCCAAGACTCTCCAGTTAGTATTTTAATAACCTTATAGAAAAACTACTATAATTAGTTGTATTTGTTACACATAGTGAAATGTTAATTAAATCACAGCATATTGTAGAAAAAAATTATTTTAAAAACATTGTAGAAGTTAATGTCATTGTTTAATTATCTCCATAGATTGAAATAATTCCTTCATCTGAATATATGTGTGTCAATAAAACTTTCTATTAAATATGCTTCTCTGATGTTTTAGAAGTGTACATTTCAAACACTCAAAGAAATTTTCAAATTTTTTAGCATTTGTTCAAAGTATTTTTAATAAAAAGGTAATATGTGTATATTTATTGAAAGTTTGGAAATCATAGGAAATTACAAAAAAGGAAATAAACCCCCCAAATGTCATCACTTATGAATAACCATCTTTAATCAGCTGATGTATTTTCTTCCAGTATTTTACTACATATGAAATATGGTTAAATGGAAAGAGAATACCATGCAAGATTATCTATATATATAAAAGCTTAAGCAGCCATTATGACCAAATGACCAGAATAAAGGGAAGGACCTGTCAACCAGTCACTATGATGTGCACTGACCACCAGGGGGCAGACACTCAATGCAGGAGCTTCCCCTTGGTGTTTAGTGTGCTCCCACAGCCAACCTTCCAGGGCCACCCAACCTCCCCCCAGTGCCTCCCTGATTGCCGGCTAGGCCTCGGGAACCCACCCATGCACAAATTTCGTGCACCAGGCCTCTAGTTATGATATAAAATGAGTGTAATATATCATGACACAATAATGTGAGATTTTTATGTAAACATTTTTCTTTTTCATGGATTAGTTTCTATTTCCCTAGGGTAGATATCTGATAATAATTTTAGGGGAGAAAGTCTGAAAGTACATGGATGGGGAGTGGGATAAAGGTGGAGAGTGCAGCCTTGTGGTAGCTATATAGTCTTTATCTACTATGTTCATCCTGAAGCAATGACTCTGTCTTGGTTTCAGTTTTTATGTTTGCTTGTTTGTTTGTTTGTTTTTACTTAGCAACAATATACTGTGCCTATATTGTCTAAGAAAGGATCCATCTGACCAGCTGCATTGGAGTATCTTTGAATACTTCTTCAAATGCAGATTTGAAGGTCCATCCAACATTCATTGGAAAAGTGGGATAGGAGCATTCATATGCACTTTTAACAAGCTCCCTGGATGTTCTTATGCATTTTAAAGTTTGAAAACCCCAATAAATGTCATAAAATGAAAGAAAAAGTTGAAAACCACTTTCAGATAGCTGTGACTATTCTTGATTAATGGGAAAGGCTTTTTTATTCTCTTTTTGACTAAGAAAACATGAAAGAATGAATTCAGAGTTGCTTTGAATCCCAGATCCACCACTAGCTAACTGACCTTGGTCAAACTTTTCTGAATTCTTATTTGCCCAAATGAAGGTGACAATACTGGTAATATCTACTTGAATGACTTTTTTTCTTTAAGAATCAAGTAAGATGACATATTTGAATCTTCATGGTACAAAACCTATAATATAAAATAGGCACTCAAAAAAGTTAGTCTCCTTCATTAGAAGTAAGACGGAATTTTAAAGATCAGCCAGACTTATTCTCAAATTATTTTCATAGTGGAACTAAGGCTCAGAGAAAATTTGGCTGCTGAAAAAATCAGTGGAATAGTCTGGGATTTAAAAAAAAATTATGATTGAATTAAATTATGTTGAGTCAAAATAAAGTAAAAATATGTGTTTGGAAGGAGGGTCACACACACACACACACACACACACACACACACACACTTTTATGTGACTGGGATTATGCACCTGTGCCAGGCAGGGCAGGTACAAAGAAAATGTTTGTAAGACGCCTGTGTGATAACCATGAATTACATTTGTTTTACTGAATATGTGTTCCTCTCTGAATCACCTGTGACATACATGCGACTCCACCTTGCAGAGGAGCCCCAGAGGCTACGCTTAGAAATCGGCTGCCACATTTGCTCTGAGGCCATGTTTCCTTCAGGCTACTCAGTCAGCAACTGTATGTGACAGGGCTGCTGAAGCAGGCCCCTTCTGGGAGACATGGAACTCCTTTGCCCTCTGACTTCAGCTTGAGGAGTTTCCTACTGGCCTTGCTGAACATTCCCTATGCTGTATGGCAGCCTAGGATGCTCCCTCCCAACCTTCCTTTTCTTGCCCTTTCATTTGGAGGTAGACCTGTATCCCAGTCTGACCGCCCTCCCAGCTCTTCGTGGTTCTTTTCCAGTTTTCTCTCATAAACATTTCCCCTAATAACGTACTGGTCAATTAATCCCATCTTGGCATTTGTTTCCATTTTTAACATTATTTTGATTGTTCACACTATTACAGATGTCCCCATACACCGCCCCCCCCTTGCCCACCTCCACCCAGCTCTGGCTGACCCCTTCTCTCTAGCCACCACCACACTGTGGTCTGTGTTTGTGGGTTATGCATATATGTTCTTTGGCTAATCCCTTCACCTTCTTTCATCCAATCCCTTCCTTCCCCCTCCCCTCTGACACTTGTCAGTCTGTTCCAGATATTCATGCTTCTGTTTCTATTTTGTTTGTCAGTTTATTTTGTTCCTTAGATTCCACATATAAGTGGAATTTGTCTTTCACCAACTGGCTTATGTCACTTAGCATAATAATGTAATGGTTCTCACGTTCACCTCAAATTTTTTTTTCAACTAATTGAGTTAATGTATCTCCCCAAGCTCTGACCCTATTTCATCCAATTAGAATATAAATTTATCCATGCTCCTAAACATAACTAATAAAACCTTATATTTACTATGTTTATGATATAGCATATTGGTGATTCATTCATTCATTCATTCATTCATTCATTCAATATCTTTTGAACACCACTGGAACAGGTAGAGGTGGTTGATCATGAATAGATGTCCACATTCAATGTGCTTTAATAATTGTTAGAACAAATGGAGCATATATGTAAATAGAATATGTAGGCAGAAACTGGTGGGGAAATGTAGTCCAGGTATTAACCAACTGTGGGCTCAATAATGTAAACATGGATGGATTTAGGGGGGAGAAGATTAAGGAGGAGATAGCAGGGAGTGGAGCGATGGGGAGATGGGAGCCAGATAATGATTGTTCAGAGTTTTTCACAGAGTCAATAAATCCTCATGTGTTCTAGGTATGCCTACAACTAAATACACAATTGTATATACATGCAGAGAGTTTTTTCCTCTATGTATGATGATGTTACAACTAATGATGACATCAATTAATGGTAGGGGTATTTGTTAATATGCATTGTCTTCATGGATCCTTAAATCTGTTATCTTATGAAAAAATAATTATTTCGAAATTAAAAAGAGAACCATTTCAAAAACATAAAACACATAGGAAAACGCTATGTGTACATTAGAAATATAAAGAAAAAAGAAACCACCCAGCTGGTTTGGCTCAGTAGATAGAGCATAGACCTGTGGACTGAAGAGTCCTGGGTTTGATTCCGGTCAAGGTCACATGCCTGGGTTGTAGACTTGATCCCAACAGGGGGCATGCAGGAGGCAGCTGATCAATGATTCTCTCTCATCATTGATGTTTCTATCTCTCTCTCCCTCTCCCTTCCTCTCTGAAATCAATAAAAATATACTTTAAAAAAGAAAGAAGAAATCATGTATATATGAGTGTGACTTCTAGGAGAAAATGAAATTTAAGTTGGGCCCTTAGAAATGACTGCCTTTTGTCTGGGAACAGGAAAGATAAAGGGGCATTGTACATGGAAGCAACATTTATAAATTTTGAGCACCTGCCTAAGTGCTTTGTGATATTCTAGGTATTTATGTTATGACTTACATATTCATTAAACATCATTATGAGTTTGGTAACAATATACATATTCTAAAACACAAGAGAATGAAGCTTAAAGAGATGAATTAACATGTTCAAGGTAATACATCTATGAAACAATGGAAGGAGATATGACTGACACCATATCACACACCTACCCCAGCCATTCCATTGTATGTGGGGCTATATAATTTATTACTAGTTTGGCCTCTGAGAGGACATTTTTTCCCCCAGGATCCACCTTACATGATTATCTTCATTCTAGAAATTTATTACAAAATATATATTTCATGGCTCTGTATACAGAGATAAAACATATGTAACCTATTTTTGTGGGTGATTTACAATATCCCTTCATTCAAGACATGAGCACCAGCTACAGTGACCTGCTACCATGTAGAAAAGATACTAATAAGTATGTAGAATATAGGGTAATATGTTCAATAGATACATAAAAATATATCATATGATATCAGATAGGGAAAGTGACTTCTGAATGGGAAGGAGGAAAAACTTAATGAAATAGCAGTAGTTTTAAAACCCAGCATAATCCAGAAGTAAGACTTACCAATAGGACATTAGAGTGCATGAGGCAGAGTTTCCTTCTTGTAAAGTTTCCTTCTTGTAAAGTTTTTTTTTAGTTGAATATATTGGAGTGACATCTACACTAATAAAAGAGAAACATGGTAATTAGCGTACTACCGCTACCCTTCCCATTGGCTAATCAGCATATCCTTATGCAAAGTAACTGTCAGCCAAGATGACAGCCGGCAGCCATGCACTGAAGTGAACAGGGAGGCTTGCTTGCTCCAGTGATGGCGAACTCCAACGTTCCCCGCCTGATTTGCCGGCCTCTCAGCTGCAACTCTAAGCAACTATGTTGCAAATATAGAAGCTAAACAAAACCCTAGAAACCGGCTTTCAGTCAGCCGGGCTTCAGCCAGCCGGACGGCAACATTGTATCAAATACAGAAGGTAAAGGCCAGAAACCTGCTTTCAGCAGCGAGGCCTCAGAGCTAAAGCTGGCCCAGAATAAAAAAAAAAAAAGAAAAAAAGGAGCAGTTGGGAGCCTCAGTCACCCACTAGCCTGAAAATGGCCCTCAGCCCCTCACCCAGACTGGCCAGGCACCCCAGTAGGGACCCCCACCCTGATCCAGGACACCTTTCAGGGCAACCCAGCCTGCCCCAATCCATGCACCAGGCCTCTATTCTATATAGTAAAAGGGTAATATGCCTCCCGGCACCGGGATCAGTGGAGCAGTGAGGTCTCCCAGCACTGGGATCAGCGTGACAGGGGGCGACGCCCAAACCCCCTGATTGCCCTGCGGCTCTGTGAGTGACAGGGGGTGGGGCCACAATCTCTCTATCCGCCCTGCTCTGTTCGTGACAGGGGAAGGCGCCCCAACCCCCTGATCAGCCCTGCTCTGTGCCTGATAGGGGGGAGCTCCCCAATCCCCTGATCGCCCTGCGGCTCTGTGTTTGACAGGGTGCGGTGCACCAACCCCCTGATCGGCCCTGCTCTGTGGGTGATAGAGGGTGGCGCCCCAACCCCCCTCCAC
>NW_005357846.1:1797914-1801170 GCF_000412655.1 Myotis brandtii | reverse complement strand
TGTGCGTGACAGGGTACGGAGCCCCAACCCCCCTGATGGGCCCTGCTCTGTGAGTGACAGGGGGTAGCGCCCCAACCCCTGATCGGCCCTGCTCTGTGAGTGACAGGGGGCAGTGTCCCAACCCCCTGATTGGCCCTGCTTTGAGTGTGACCGGGGGTGGAGCCGCAACCTCCCCATCGACCCTGCCTTGAGTGTGACAGGGGGCGGTGCCCCAACTCCTCAATCGGCCCTGCTCTGAGCCCGACCAGGGGCTGCACCTAGGGATTGGGCCTTCCCTCTGCCACCCGGGAGCAGGCCTAAGCCAGCAGGTCGTTATCTCCTGAGGGGTCCCAGACTGCGAGAGGGCACAGGCCGGGCTGGGGGACCCCCTCCCCCCCAAGAGCACAAATTTTTGTGCACCGGGCCTCTAGTTAGTTAATAAAATGATATAGGCTTCAGGTATATAATTCTATAACCTGTATATTTGTGGGGGCACAGATCCTTCCCTGCTAGGAGCTGTACCCCTGTGGATGCCAGGTATTAGACTAAGAAGAAATGAGAAGTCATAGGCATATAGGAGAGTCTTTATTGCAGCCTAAGTAGCCATTGCTACTAAGGAACCATTAGACAATACAGTTCTTCAAAGTAGTCTATAAAGCAGCAGCCACTGCTAACCCAGCAGCCTTTGCTGATACAGTAGCAAACTCGGGAGCCATACCGAGCAGCTTCATCCTATGTGACAGCAGCCTTGTACTGGCTGGTCGGTAACATACTTTATACCAATTTAAACAAAAGAGGCTTCTTGCCAAATAGTGACAGGGGTATTTGGGTTTTAGAAAAGGATGCCTGTGCAGAGCATACAGTATTATTGTTGTGTCCTTGCCTTTGCACCTTCATATGACAAATTGGCCTCGAGCATTCCACATACTCTGGACAGGGCCCCCACACTCCAATTGGCCTTGAACATCCGGCGTCCTTTGATTAGGGTTCCCACAATATTGTATTGCGTGCTCACCACCCCAAGTCAAGTTTCACCATTTACCCCCCTTTACTCTATTTCCCACCACCCCATTTCCCCTCTGGTAAGCACCATACTGTTGTCTGTGTCTATGAGTTATATTTTTTCTTTGCTTAATCCCTTCACCCTTTTTACCCAGTCCCCAACCCCCAACTCTCTGACAGCTGTCAGTCTGTTCTCTGTATCCATGAGTCTGTTTCTAATTTGCTTATTAGTTTATTTTGTTCATTAGATTCCACAAGTAAGTGAAGTCATAACTAGCCCAAGTTCCCATCAGCAGATGAATGGACACAGAAACTTTTTTAGGGAAGAGGGCAACTTTTTAAGAATAGAATATGATAAAAAAGGATATGTTGACATAACAAATAAACCAACCAAACAAAAAGTCAGTTTGGATCTAAAGGATTTCTCACATTAATATTATACAATTTTTTTCCCAAGAAAACCAATCCTTAGGATTAATCAAATTACATACAGGCATATATGCACAGCCCATGGACATAGACAATAAACAAGTTAAGGCCTGGGGGTGGGTAGGCGCTGGGTGAAGGGGTCAAGGGGGAAAGAGGGGGACATCTGTAATATAATTTTTAAAGTATCTTTTGTTTAAAGGTCTAACTCTTATTACATTGCTTCAGCAGTTTGTAAACAAGAGGTTTTCAAATTGCTCAGATTGGACTGAGTTCTTCCAAACAGGACGATTCTTTAACTCATCACCAAGTCAGTCAACAGCATTGTCTATGTGACCCTGATATGGAGAGCAAGATCCAAAGAGTGTTGTAAAAGGATCAAGAAGCCCAGCACTGCGTTTGCAGAGCTTACGGCCCCATGAAGTCACACGGTAGACCTATAAAACTATAAGCTCAAGCGACAGAAACATCTGCCAGATGGAAGTTCACAACTGTAAAGAGACATTTAGTGAGTGTTCAGCTTTCAGGGAAGTGGACAGGAAGAAGTTTAGGGTGGTTGAAACTCTAAAAGAAGCCAAGTGGGGTTAGTTTGGAGATGCTTCATGATGGAATGGATTTTTTGGCTGGGTTATGGGAAACATTAGCTGGCTGGATAAAACTCTTTTATTTCTTCATAGTATTCTCCAGATGAACTCTCCATTAAATTGGTAGGATTGTGGTTGTCTTTATTTCCTTTTATTCCCCATTTCCTTTACAGAACAGTCTGGTCAGGACTATATTGACTGAATACCTCTTCCTAATAAGAGAAATGAATGACAGAATTATCCTCTATTCTAATACTAGAGTTCCTAAAACTTTAATATTCTCCCTCTATTTGTCTTACACCTGAGCCTGCTCTGATTACAACACCAGGGCCAAATCTCTATCTTCCTACCTTCAGTCCCTAACAATAAAAGTCATTCAACTATCTCACCTATACTTAAAGACTTTCAGAAAGAATTAAAAAAAAAGGATCAGTACTGTAGTGGATTTGTATTGTGTCAATATAACTAACTTGGAACTACATTTCTCAGAATTCCCTGTGGGAGTGCATAGGATTTGGAAGGGGGAATGTAAAGCAGCAGCCATATTCATTTTACATTTGGAAGATTTGTTGCAGGACACAAAAATTTTGCAACTCAAGGTACATTCTTACAAATCTCCTAGCTTATCTTGTCCATGTGGGCAGAAACTGCCTGCAAAAGTTCAATCTCTCACCTGATCATCCTTCAGTTTCTCTGAATCCTACACCAGGTGTGTGCTTAGCTCTGTGAAAAAAAATGGGCCAACTTCTTCTGCAAGATATCTACATCATGAAGGTGGAGAATTGGAGGAGGTGAGAAGAGCGAAGGTTCCAGGATGAAGGCTTGGGTTCTAGCTCACTTTTGTGGGCTGCAATTAGTCTTTGCTGCTACTTACTTCACATCTATATTCCTTCCCCAATTACCTGCTTTGAACCAGATGCAAAGATAATAGCTTCTCATAGACTGTTCAACATGGTGCCGCAATTGCATAAGGGTGAGTTCTCTTAATAAGTCCATATTCATATGTATATATGAGGGTATATAGGCACAAACAATATATATTTATATATTGTTTACATATGTTTTTATATATGTACATACACACTGAGTGGCCAGATTATTATGACCACCTGATGTTTGTAGGCAAATTAGCTATAATTTTGCGCTAAAGTTGCTAGAGGGCCAGACCATTATAAATAGGGAAGCAGGTTGTTTACCACGACAGTGGAAGTGATTTTTTTCTGAAGATATGGGTAAACAATGTGATTTAACAGCCTTTGAACGTG
>NW_005357846.1:1787177-1797394 GCF_000412655.1 Myotis brandtii | reverse complement strand
TATTGTGTAGGAGTGGTTTCAAGAACATGAGGGAGACTTTACCTTGCTTAGGTGGCCCCCACAATCACCAGATCTCAATCCATTTGAGCATTTGTGGGACGAAGTTAAAAGAGCCATCAGGCAGCTGGTTCCACAACCATCAAATCTCACAGAACTGGACAGTGCTATTCATCAGGCATAGTATCAGATTCCTGTTTGTAAGTATGTATATCTATACATAGGTATATATACAGTAAGTCCTCACAGAAGTCATAGATAAGTTCTGCAACTTTAAGTGAAACAACTTATACCAAAACCAATTTTACATATGTATTAGATGTTGCCATGTGCTTCACCAGAGAGCCACAGGATCTTACTACCCTCCCTCATTAGCACTAGGGAGAGCTATTCTCACATTGTGCTCTCTTGTAATTGTGTAGCTCAAATCTTCATCAGTTTCCTTCTTAATCTGCGAAGTATCTTGAATATTATGATAGGCTCATAATAAATTATGCTATTTTATTTGCCAAATGGTTTTAGTGACTGTCTTTTTACTAAAAACCCTTACTTACAAATCACACAAGTCTTCATGTCTACAACTGTATTTTTTTTCTAAAATAAGCTTCAGGAAGCCTAATTTTAAGGTAAAAGGCTAAATATTGATTTTTTTTCTCTTTGCAAAATACTTATCACAGCACTTATGGGTGGCTCTCTCTCATTAGGGAAAAAGTCATGGCAAAGGAACCCTAAGAATGAGAGACTATTAATTTATTTCAATATACAGTGACACTATGGTATGGGTGGTGAGTTGTGCAATGAATCCAGCTGAGGTTGAAGAACATGAATTTGTGCTAACAAAAATATTCACGTTTGTGTGAGCTCTTCTTGCAGCACTCAGCTTCCTAGATGAACTAGCAGAGTTCAGAATGAATTAGGATTCCATTTTGTTTTTTTAGATAATTAGACATAAGGATATGTACTCATGATTATTAAGAGTGCTAGTGATAGAATGGTTTAGATGATGATCTATGTAGTTCAAGGCAAATAGAGAAGCAGGAGAGGCTAAGACCAAACAGAATAATAGAATGAATGAAGCAATCAATAAGCTGACTGTTTCCACAGATCTAAGAGAAGGTTAGTGGGCATGATAGACTGAGAAAGGTGAATGGATGTCAAAGAATTGAAAAATAATAGTTTGGATATCTGACAAGAGCAATTTCAGTATCTAAGGAGATGGTTATGAGTTTGAGTGGATAAAGTAGAATAAAGGAAATGGTCACTATAGTTCAAAGTGTAAATTAGCAAATTAAGATATAGAATTATCATTGCTTACTTAATTTTCTTACTATTCAATTCTAACTTCTGTAAAGTGAGGTATCATGCCAGTCTTCCTCACCATAAGATCCTAGTTCCCAGCACAGTGCTTAATGCAAGTTAATAGTCAATAAAAAATTTTGTTGGAACCATAATAAATGAAGAAAACATTAACATAGTATTTAAGACACTTAATGTCCAATATTTTAACAATATTCGAATTTTATTAAATTCAAATATTTTATCTTGCCAATAGGTCTTGCAGGATCTTAGTCTTCTGACTTGAGAATAAACTTGTCCAAACATCATCTTGACAGATTATATTAATCATTTGGGTCTCATGTTTGGTGGTTTGTTTTTTTATATGTTCTTAAAAGTTGATCCCTGTCTGGACGGTATTGCGCATGATTGAGCGTTGACCCATGATCCAGGACATCATGGTTCCATTCCTGGTCAGAGCACATGCCCAGGTTGCAGCCTCGATCCCCCGTAGGGGACATGCAGGAGGCAGCAGAGATCAATGATTGATTCTCTCTCATCATTGATGTTTCTCCCTTCTCCCTTCTCTCTTCTCTCTCTCTCTCTCTCTCTCTCCTTTCCTCTCTGAAATCAATTTTTTAAAGTTAAAAAAAAAATAAAGTTGATCCCTAGCCTCCTCATCAACTGTTGATTTTTGTCTCCTATTTCATCAAGAAAGCAGGAGTAATCAGACTCCAAATCAATTTACCTTAAATATTACTCCCACATCCTATTGGTATTTAGAAGAACATCCATCTTTTTCTCCAATCTTAGAGGACATAGGGCCTTTCCCCTGTTCAAGGCCAATGCTTTGAGTCTGATCTACCCATAAACTTCTTGCTTTCTCTCTCTCCGCATTGGATCTTTGCCCTTACACTACAAGCATGTTCCAGTCCTTTCCTTCCTAAAGAAAATATATGTAAGATTAACAAATAATCCTCTCCTGACTCTTTACTGAGCCAAAAGTAGATGATACATTTTAACTCAATTTTCCTGATTAATAGTTATTTTTTCAATTCACTGACATATGGTTTTAGTTATTAACACTCCACTGAAACTTTTCTCAGAATATCACTAAAGCATACATTGCAAAATTGAATGGAATAAATTCAGCCCTTGTTCTATGCTCTTCCTACTACACTGAACACTATTTACCACTCACTCCTACCTGAAAAACTTTGCTCTCTTAGCTTCCATTACTCTTAAACTTCAGACCATTCTTGCTCAATCTTTTAATAGATCCTTTCTTTTTTACCAGCCCTTCAAATACAAAGTGTAACATGGTAGACATTATTTTCTTTAGGTCCACATAATGTTAATAAAAGATTTGAAATCATTATCATGAAATCATTATCAAGCATTTTAAAATGCTTAAATTTCACAGAAAATTTTTGAATTTACAATTTCTCCTTACAAATCAGAATATATCTTAGTAACAACTGTGTCCACCTACCATGCCCCAAATTGTCAAAACTGTATAAACATTTTCATCTTATAGAAGTCATGCATGATCTATTTCTTATTAATTCTGATTTTCAAACAACCTACTCTCCACTTTATACTACTTGTCTTCATCCCATAAACCATATAACTAAATAATTAAGTTATGCAACACATGGTACATAAAATATTTAGGCATTCCCTATTTATAATATTTTACATGTAAATTATTTTCCAATACTATATTTTCTATTTCTAGTTTTCCTTTGTTCTTTTGCATTCCACATTTTTATTGTCTTATATATATTTCACCTGTTTTTATTTTATTTTTATGAATTTTATGACTTTAAGGTTTATGTTTCTTAAATTATTTTGATGATATATTATAGTCTTTCTCCAATTGTTCTATTATCTGAAATGGGTCTAAATCTTCTGCTTACCTTATCTGCTTGACTTTTTGTCATGATTGAATATTTTTATATGTTGTATGACTTTGATATTCGTGCACGTGTCCAAAGAGACTTTATTTTTGTAGAATCCTATAAAACTTAAGTGAAGGACATGTCTCTCCAAAGCAAGTCGCTTGCTTCTGCCAGAGTTCCAAGCATGTAACTGGCCTGGACAACTTTTTTATGCTGAGTTCTTGTCTCGGGGCCTTCCAGGATTAGTAGGTAGTAAAAGACAGGTCACAGACCTTTATTGTGGTAGACCTGTGGTTAGAAACTTCAGGGATAACATTTTTTTCCCTTTCTATACACAGTTTCTAGGCTGAGACACGCAAGTCTTTCTGGGATGTTGCTCATATTTTTTCCAGTTTGCCTTTCAAGGGCCTGACTCCATAGTTGGTGTTTCCATTCCTGTTTCTACACAGGCACTGAATCACAAGCACGTTTCTACTGGTTCCCCATCCTGCTTTTGTGATCTCTTTTCATTTTTTACCTCAAGTGTTTGCCTTGTTTTCTGAGGAATAGAGCTATGCATTTTTTAAAATATATTTTATTGATTTTTTTACAGAGGGGAAGGGAGAGGGATAGAAGGTTAGAAACATCAATGAGAGAGAAACATCTATCAGTTGCCTCCTGCACACCCCCTACTGGGGATGTGCCTGCAGCCAAGGTACATGCCCTTGACCGGAATCGAACCTGGGACCCTTCAGTTGACAGGCCAATGCTCTATCCACCTCCCTGGCTGCTGGCTCCTTGGCCCCTCATTGAGCCGCTGGGTGCATGCCTATCCAACCAAGGGCACATGGCTCCAGGAGCATAACCCTCAACCTCCCCATCCTCGGCTGCCAGCTTCTGGACACAAGGTTATCTTGCTCCAACAGCAGACCCCAGGACTACCACTTACCTGGCCACTGCATCCGGGGCCCCTCAATGAGGTGCTGAATGCATGCCTCTCCAGTCAATGGAAAGGTGCATGGCTTCAGCTATAGAACTTGCAACTACCACTTCCCTGGCTGCTGGACCCTGGGATCCTGGGTGAGCTGCTGAGAGCGTGCCTCTCTGGTCAAGGTTGCAATGTTTCAGCCACAGACTCCATGATTCCCACATCCTCAGCAACTGGTTCTTGGACCCCCATTGTGATTCACAGAGTGAAGCCACCCTGGCCATAGTCCTGCTGCCTCAGCTGCAGCCTCCAGGACACCCTCCCTCCTCCCCGCCCTGCCCCCGCATCACAGGCTCAGGCACCCTCGCAATGATTTTCAGAGTGATGCTGCTCCAGCAAGAGTCATGCCACATTAGTCAGAGTCACGCTACCTCAGTTTCAGGCCCCAGGAACCCCTCCTCCCAGGCCATGGACTCCAGGATCTCAAAGCGAGATGCACGCCAGTGAAATCTCAGGCAACCCTTGCTACAAGAGCCAGAACCATGAGCACAACCACAACAGCTTGCATGATGAGGCTGGGGGTGAGTCACATTGTCAGGCAACCTGTGACAAAACTTCATCTATGAATAAGAAACTAACATTCAAGACCCAACTACATCAAGAGAACCCAAGTAACTCAAGTAGTGGGCTCCGCTAGATCACCAAGCCCAGGAGATCTGAGAGACTGTACCACTGGGTCCCCCAAATCACCAAAAGAACACCCCCACAAAAGAACTTGGGTAGCATAGCCATTGGATCTAAGACATAGAAACAATTAAAATGGGAAAGCAAAAATGGGGAGATAAAGAAACAATCCCCAAAGGAAAGGAAAAAAAAATCTCCAGAAAAATAATTAAATGAAATGGAGGAAAATAATTTCTCAGAGAAAGAATTCAGAGTAATGGTTATAAGGATGCTCAAATGTCTGGATGACAAATGCATACAACTTAATGAGAATTATAAGGAGCATATGAGCATTTCAACAGCATGAATAAGATTCAAGTGGAAATGAATAATGACATAGCTGCAATAAAGAATACAATGGAAGCCTTCATCAGTAGACTAGGAGCTGAGGACCAAATCAGCAAGTTAGAAGACAAAGTAGAAAAATACCCAAGCTGAACAGCAACTGGAAAAAATAATTAAGAGACAGGAGGGGAGTCTAAGGGAGCTTTGGGACAACCTGAAACGAAACAACATCCACATAATAGAGGTACCAGAAGGAGAGGAATCTGAGGAAAGAATAGAAAACCTGTTTGAAGAAATAATGACAGAAAATTTCCCGCTCTTGGGGAAGAAAAAAGTCACACAAATCCAAGAAGCACAGATAACAAGCAAGATGAACACAAAAAGACCCACACCAGGACACATCGTAAGTAAATTGGCAAACATAAAAGACAAAGAAAGAATCTTAAAGGCTACAAGAGAGAGACAGAAAATTACCTACCAGGGATCTCCCATTAGACTATCAACTGATGTCACAACAAAAACACATCAAGCCAGAAAGGAATGGAATAAAATATAAAAAGTGATGCAAAACAAGGGACTGAACCCAAGAATACTCTATCCAACAAGGCTAAAATTTAAAGTGGAAGGTGAAATAAGGAGCTTCACAGACAAAAAAACAACAACAACACACACAAAAAAACAAAAACTAAGAGAGTTTATTATCACCAAGCCAGCAATGCAAGAAATGCGAAAGGAACTACTGTAAGGAAGAAATAGAAAGAGGAGAAAAAAAAAGCATAAAGAAAAATGATGCCAACAAAAAGGTACCTATCAATAATAACTTTAAATGTAAATGCATTAAATGCTCCAATTAAAAGACATAGGGTGGCTGAATGGATAAGAATACATGTCCAAAATATCTGCTGTCTACAAGAGACCCACCTCAGAACAAAAGACTTACACAGACTTAAGGTAAAATGATGATACATTGTTCAGGCAAATGGAAATGAAAAAAAAAAAAGCGTGGTAGCAATACTTATATCTGACAAAATAGACCTCAAAGTGTAGGCCATAGCAAGAGATAATGAAAACCACTACATAATACTAAAAAGATTGATAAAACAAGAGGATATAACTCTGGTAAACATATATGCATCCAATACAGAAGCATCCAAATACATACCAAAACTTGTGGAAGATATCAAGAGAGAAATCAATAGCAATACAATCATAGTAGGGGACTTTAATACCACATTGACATCATTGGATACATCTTCTAGACAAAAAATCAACAAGGAAACAGAAATCCTAAATGACTCACTAGATCAGATGGAACTAATTGACATCTTCAAAACATTTCACCCTAAAGCTACAGAATATACATTCTTCTCAAGTATACATGGAACATTTTCAAAGATAGACCACATGTTAGGACAAAGACTAAGTCTCTAAAAATTCAAGAAGATTGAAATCATATCAAGCATCTTCTCAGATCACAATGGCATAAAATTAGAAATCAACTACAATAAAAAAATTAACAATCTTATGGAGGCTATATAGCGTGTTATTAAATAATGAATGGGTTACCAAAGAGATCAAAGAAGAAATAAAAAACATCCTAGAAAAAAATGACAATGAAAGCACAGCAACCCAATATCAATGGGACACAGTGAAAGCAATCCTGAGAGGGAAGTTCATAGCACTACAGCTTACCTCAAAAAACAAGAAAAACTTGTAATAAGTTATAAGGAGAGAAACAATAAAAACCCAGAATAAATAGAAGGAAGGAAATAATAAAACTCAGAGCAGAAATAAATGACAAAGAGACAGAAAAAAATACAAAAGATTAATAAAACCAAGAGATGGTTCTTTGAAAAGATAAACAAGATTGATGAACCTCTTGCCAGACTCACCAAGAAACAAAGAAAGAGAACTCAAATAAACAAAACCATAAACAAGAGAGGTTAAGTAACAACTGACCCCACAGATATACAAATGATCATTTAAAAAAAATACTATGAACAACTCTACTCCAATAAACTGGACAACCTTGACCAAATGGATATATTCCTAGAAAAATACAATCTTCAAAAACTCAATCAGCAAGAATCAGAAAACCTGAATAGACCTATAATTACTGATGAAATTGAAGCAGTAATTAGCAAACAAACAAAAATTCCCAGCAAATAAAAGCTCTGGACCTGATGGCTTCACAGGGGAATTTTAGCAAACATTCAAATAAGAACTAACACCTGTCCTCCTCAAACTATTCCAAAATATTCAAAAAGAATGTACACTCCAAAGCTCTTTCTATGATGCTAGCATTACCCTAATTCCAAAACCAGATAAAGATATTACAAAAAAAGAGAATTACAGGCCAATATCTCTGATGAACATAGATGCTAAATTCCTCAACAAAATTCTAGCAAATTGGATCCATCATTGCATTACAAAGATCATACACCATGACCAAGTGGGATTTATTCCAGGGATGAAAGGCTGGTACAATATCTGCAAATCAATAAATGTGATACATCACATAAATAAACTGAAAGATAAATACCACATGATCATATCAATAGATGCAGAAAAAACATTCAAAAAAATCAAACACCTTTTTTGATCAAAACTCTCAACGAAGTGGGAATAGAGGGATCATACCTCAATAAAAGCCTTATATGACAAACCTACAGCCAACGTCACACTCAATGAACAAAAGCTAAAACCACTTCCCATAAGAACAGGAACAAGGTAGGGATGCCCACTTTCACCACTCCTGTTCAACATAGTGCTAGAAGTGCTAGCCATTGTGATCAGACAAGAAAAAGAAATAAAAGGCATCGAAATTAGAAAGAAGGAAGTAAAACTCTCACTATTTGCTGATGACATGATACGTACATAGCAAACCCTAAAGACTCCATCAGAAAACTACTAGATTTAATAAATGAATTGGACAATATAGCAGGATATAAAATTAATACCCAGAAATCTATAACATTTTTATACACCAATAATGAACTCTCAGAAAGGGAAAGCAAACAAACAACCCCATTTACTTTTGCAATAAAAAACATTTAGATACTTAAGAATAAACTTAACCTCGGAGGTAAAATACCTGTATTTGAAAAACTACAAGACATTGAAAAAAAAAAGATAAAGGAAGATATATGCAAGTAGAGGAATATACTTGTACATGGATTGGTAGACTCAACATCATTAAAATGTCCATACTACCTAAGGAAATCTACAGATTCAATGTAATCCCTATTAAAATACCAACAGCATATTTCACAGAGCTAGAACAAATTCTCCAAAAATTTATATTGAATCAAAAAAGACCCCTAATATCTGCAGAAATCTTGAGAAAGAAAAACAAAGTTGGAGGAATCACAATACCAGATATTAAGTTATACTACAAAACCACTGTACTCAAAACAGCCTGGTATTGGCATAACAATAGGCATATAGACCAATGGAACAGAAGAAAGAACCCAGAAATTGACCCAAATCGTTATGCTCAATTAATATTTGACAAAGGAGGCAAGAGCATACAATGGAGTCAAGACAGTCTCTTCAACAAATGGTATTGGGAAAATTGGACAGATACATGCAAAAAAATGAAATTAGACCACCAAGTTACACCACACACAAAAATAAACTCAAAATGGATAAAAGACTTAAATGTAAGACATGAAACAATAAAAACTCTAAAAGAAACCATTGGCAGCAGAATCTCAGACATCTCTACTAGTGATATGTTTACTGATACATCTCATAGGACAATGGAAATTAAGAAGAAAATAAACAAATGGGACTACATAAAAATAAAGAGCTTCTTCACAGCAAAAGAAAACATCAATAAAATAACAAGAGTGCCCATTCCAGGGGAGAACATATTTGTCAATCATACATCCAATGGGGGGTTAATCTCCAAAATCTATAGGCAACTCATACAACTTAACAAAAGGAAGATAATCCAATTAAAAATGGGCAAAGGACCTCAATAGACACTTCTTTAAATGGACATAAGAAAGCCAAAAGGCATATGAAAGAGTGTTCAAAGTCACTGATCATCAGAGAGCTGCAAATCAAAATGACAATGAGGTACCACCTCATACCTGTTAGAATGGCTATCATCAAGGAATCAACAAAAGACAAGAGTTGGCAAGGATGTGGAGAAAAGGGAACCCTTGTGCACTGCTGGTGGGAATGCAGACTGGTGCAGCCACTGTGGAAGATAGTATGGAGTTTCCTCAAAAAAGTAAAAATTGAACTACCATTTGACCCAGTGATCCCACTTCTAGGAATATATTGCAAGAATTCAGAAACACCCATCAGAAAGAAAATATGAACCCCTATGTTCATAGCAGCGTAATTTACAATAGCTAAGATTTGGAAACAGCCTAAGTGCCCATCAGCAGATGAATGGATTAAAATGTTGTGATACATCTATACAATGGAATACTATGCAACTGCGGTAAAAAAGAAGGAACTCTTGCCATTTGCAACAGCATGGATGGACCTAGAGAGCATTATTCTAAGTGAAATTAGCCAGTCAGAGAAAGATAAGTATCACATGATCTCACTCATGTTTAGAATCTAATGAACAACATAAGCCGATGAATAAAACTAGATCCAGAGACATAGAAGTATTTAACAGACCATCCGAACCTCAGAGGAAAGGCAGGAGAGGATGGATGGGGCTAGGAGATCAACCAATGAACTCATATGCATATATGCCTAACCCATAGACACAGACAGCGGGTGGTGAAGGCTTGGGAGGAGGGTGGGGAGGGCAATGGGGGGAAAAAGAGACATATGTAATACTTTCAACAATATTTACTAATCCTATATAATCCTATATAATAGAGAGCTAATATGCCAATTAGACCAAACGGCCAAATGACCTTCAGGATATCCTTCCAGAGGACCTTCTGGACAAAGCAGGGGCTGCATGGAAAGCCCAGGTCCCGGGTGCCAGAAGGAAGTTGGTGCTGGCTGCCAGGTGAAGGAAGGCCTATTCTTGCATGAATTTCGTGCATTGGGACTCTAGTCCGATCTAATAAAAGAGAAACATGGTAATTAGCGTACGACCGCTACCCTTCCCATTGGCTGATCAGGGTGATATGCAAATTAACTGCCAGCCAAGA
>NW_005357846.1:1767522-1786076 GCF_000412655.1 Myotis brandtii | reverse complement strand
AGAGCCATAACCTCCCCATTGGCCCTGCCCTGAGTGTGACAGGGTGCAGGGCCCCAACCCCTGATCCGCCCTGCTCTGTGTGTGACAGGAGGCGGTGCCCCAGCTCCCCTATTGGCCCTACTCTGTGAGTGACAGGGAGGAGCTCCTCAACCCCCTGATCGGCCCTGCTCTGTGAGTGACAGGGGGCAGCGCCCCAACCCCCTGATCGGCCCTGCTCTGTGTGTGACAGGGGGTGGCGCCACAACCTCCCCATCGACCCTGCCTTGAGTGTGACAGGGGGCGGCGCCCCAACTCCCCAATCGGCCCTGCTCTGAGCCTGACCAGGGGCTGTACCTAGGGATTAGGCCTGCCCTCTGCCACCCGGGAGCAGGCCTAAGCCAGCAGGTCGTTATCTCCCGAGGGGTCCCAGACTGCGAGAGGGCACAGGCCGGGCTGAAGGACCCTCCCCCTCCCCCCTGAGTGCACAAATTTTTGTGCACCGGGCCTCTAGTATATTATAAAAAACAAATGAATAAGGTTCAGTTCCACTGTCAACCCCTTCTCATTGTGAAACTCTCACTCATTCCTGAAGTTATTGATGTGGCATACCTGATATCTTATCTAAAAGCCAGGTTGGGGTGGTACAGGCCATCTTCCAATAAGAATTAGCAAGGTTTAACCTAATCATATCACTCCCTTCTCAAAAGTCTCTTGTAGCTTGTGAGCATTGTTGAACTTGGCTGCCATATGTGGCTATCTAAAATTGGCCTTTTACTATCTTTCCAGTTTCTTCTCCCATTGTTACCAGGTTTAGCTCCTCATAGTCTTCTAAGAGCATCATGCTGGTCAACAATATCTTTTCCTTAAGTTATTGATTCTCTTCAAATGGACTCTCCCTTCTTGTTTCACCTCACTGACCCTTCCTCCCTCCATAGCACTGTCAAGTCCCTGAAGCCTTTGGCATATCCACAGAATATCAAATGATGAAGACATTTTTTATTTTTTTTTGTTTGCTTGTTTTTTCTTTTTTTTGCTGTTGCCTGGCTCTCTCACCTGACTCTGAGATCCTAGAGTGCCAGGTTTGCATTTTATTCATGGTTTCAAATCTAGAGCCTAGTATAACCCTGATGCATAAATTCTTGATTATTTAATAAATGTTTTCTGAATGGAATAGTGTTCAATTAGATACTTAGTAAAGGTCCGTGGATTTGATGTTATTTGATGTAACATGGCTTTTAAGAAACTACCAATTGACTGGGAAGGAAGTACCCCTCAAATAAGGAATATTTCTGGCATTCTTTTTCACTAGTATTTGCCTTTAATTGACTAATTTAAAGCCTTCCTTATGTTGGTTATTTGCTCCAGAAAAGGCAAGTCTCTTGACAGCCAAATACCTTTAACTTCATTTTCTGACTCTAGGTGGAAAAGAGAAACCTCTTTATTTATGAACCTTACAAAACATTCTCATAACATCTGATGCACAAATATTGATCCAGGAAGGTGTTACCTCCTGTGGTTACCCTGCGGGTTTCCACTTTGAATTGCCAGGGAACACACACTGAAATAGAAAAGTAATGTCATGTATACGTCCTTTTTCTAAAACTTAGCCCTGAAAGTCATGCATTTTTTAAGCTCACAATAACATCTGCAGACATCTAGTGTCAGAAAAATAGAACAGTATACTTTAAGAAAACACTTGTCTTTTTTTTTTAGTTGGCAGAGGAAATAGGTAGCAAATCAATCCATAGGTAATATATGACTAAAATTTAAATTAGAAAATTGTTATATTTGTTAATGAAGAATTTTAAAGGTTGAATGAACCATTGTTTTCTTCCTAAAAAATAATGTTTTCTTCTTTAAATCTGTGCATTTAGCTGAAAAAATATATATATAATATTTATATTCAGAGAAAAAAGCAAAAAATAGCAAGAGATTTCATTTCTTATCTACTGCCCATATTCATTTGACAACTACGTGGCCTTTGATCAATCACTATCAAACTTACCATCAAGAGTGTTAAATTACTTTAAATTTGTTTCTAGATAAAAATTGGTTGATTCTTTTTAGTGATATGGACATAAAATTTCAGAAATCTTATAATCATGCTTACTGTACATTTAGACACATTTGCCTTATGCAAAAATGAGTCTACCCAATGAAGTAATTTTAGACAATAAAATGCAGAAATCTGCATGATTTCAAAACTTCAACTGCATAAATGGGTGAATGGAGTGACGGAAAGTTGCCCAAAAGTTAATAGTAGCCAAAAATGTAGTAATGTAATACACCTTTAAAATAAAAGTTTCATACTATTATTAGTAATGAATCAATTAACTCAGTGAACTCTTTCTTACCAAGTGATAAAGCCTGGATCAGTTGTTGAAAACTATGGGGAAGAAATTTTTACTCAATATAGAAAAATCCTGATTAAGTTGCCTTAACAAGGATAGGCCTGATTTGAGAAGGGATGAGATTCATTCATTAGAAGAAAAAAACAACTTGGTATATGGTACTCAGAATTCAACAGCTAGCAAGGAATTTTACTATAACCTTGGTTCTTAATTTGTTTCATCTCTGGACCACTAAATCAGTCTTAAATATTACTAAAGATCTCACAGAATGTTTATTTATATGTTTTATAGCTACTGACATTTACTATATTACAAAATAAAATGAAAATAAATTAAATTATATGTTCGTTTATTTAAACATAATAATACATATAAATAATAGTTTTGAAATAATATCTGTATTTTAAAATAAAATTAGTGAAAAGAATGGCATTGCTTCACATTTTTGTAAGTCTCTTTAATATCTTGCTTAATAGAAGACAGCTGGAGTCTCATACCTGCTTCTGCATTCAATCTATTGCACTGCCACATGTATGTAGGCTCTGGAAAACTCCACTGCACACTTGTAAGGGAATGAGGGTGAAAAAGGCGAATAACTCCTGGTATTATTATTATAAAAGTAGTATGACTTTACAGATCCAGTGACATGATCAATGCAACCCCAAGAGTTCTGGGAAACACTGTGTTTGAAGATCTCAAAGGTCTTTCCTGACATCTGATTATATTCCCAGCAAACTACCCTTGTACTTTGAGTTCCTCACCAAAATAATGCATGACTATCTCATTATTTATTTAAGAAAAGAAAATTAAATATAAGGTTAGATAACTTTTGTTGCTTTTTAAAAAATCCTCTTGGTTTTTATAACATGTGGATTTAGCAGTGAAAATTTAAGAAATGGATATAGACACATGCCTGTATCTAATCATTAATGTGTGTAGAGTAGATTAGCCTCAAAGAAAACACTCTGAATTACATTTCTATCTTCAAACTTGGTTAGGGCTATGACCTTAAAAGAGTCAGTTAATCTCAGAAACTGCACAGCTCACGTAGTTATTGGTAGGATAAAAAAATAATAATGATAGAGGATAATTTCATTGATTCATATTATTTTTCTTTGTGCTAAAATGCAATAATGATTTCATAATTACTTTAGCTAGGTTTTCTCTTTGCATTTGTGTCTTGTTGCTTTTGTTTTATTTTCCAACTGGCCAGTGAATGTTTAGGCAGAGAGAGTGATATACTAGTAGTTCTAATGTGCCTGGCACAAGATTGTGTGTGTGTGTGTCCAAAGCTTTACTTCTTATAGGAACTATCAATAAAATGCAAACGTGCATTTTCTCTCTTAACTAAGAGCCACTTGACAACAGGGACTTTATTTATTGTGTGTACTATTGTATTCCCAGGAATAAATCAATGCCTAGCATCAAATAGGTGTTAACCATGTAGTTGTAGAATGAAGGAGTAAGTAAATGGTAAATTGATAAAAAGTTCTTTCTCAAATCTCTATGCCTGGTAATTTCTCAAATTTTGCCCTGGAGTTTTCTAAATATAATTACTACGGTCAGTTTTAAAATAGCACATCCTAATAGTATAATAGTGCAGAAAGGAACTTTAAAGGATACCCATTTTCTCAGTTTAAAATTTATCTTTATGATAACCATGATAAATGGTCAGACATTTTCCTGTTGAAAACTAAATAATGAGGAACTCACTATTCATAAAGCAGTTCATCCCACTTGATAAAATGGTCTTTCTTATGCTGAAAATTTCTTCCCCTCTGTTTTCTAATGCCAAAATTTTAAGTCCCCGTATTTTCAGCTCTCTTCAATCCCTTAGGTGACAAAGCATTTTGAACATAACACCCCCAGCTCAAATAGACTATCCTACATTCATAAAAAGACTTGCTGCCTAATTACTTCTTTTTTTAAAAATATATTTTATTGATTTTTTACAGAGAGGAAGGGAGAGAGATAGAGAGTTAGAAACATCGATCAGCCGCCTCCTGCACATCTCCTACTGGGGATGTGCCCGCAACCCAGGTACATGCCCTTGACCGGAATCGAACCTGGGACCTTTCAGTCCGTAGGCCGACGCTCTATCCACTGAGCCAAACCGGTTTTGGCAACCTAATTACTTCTTATGTGTCTATATTGCTTTTCAGCAACCACAACAGAGGCCGAGTGAGCTATTTATGTTCTCCAGGTCAATAGGTGAGACAGCTGCTTGCACTGCTCTGTGGCCTCTCTGCACACCTGATACGCTTTCTCTACTTTTCTATTCATTACCACTATCATCCAGTTGGAAAAACTGGACATGTGTAAGTTTGAAGAAGAATGTGGAAAACAAAATGAAATAAAGCTAGACAGCATTTTTAGTCCTACCTAAGTCTGATACAGGCAAAGTCATTATTTTTGCTCTGAGCTTCTATGTAGTGGAGGATACAGACCTACATAAAACATCACTTTGTACAAGTCAAAGCAGACTTTGAAAAATATTGCAGTAGGTAAAAACAAAATGAGTGCAAAAGGCAAGGGCTTAATTCTGAATGGAGGGATGGAAAAGAAAAGTGCTCTCACTCACTGTTGGAATTAAGTGCTAATGTCAAGAGTATAGTAACATTGATGAAAATGTTGTTTTTTGTTTTCGTTTTTTTGCCATCTAGTTAAATCAGTGAGTATCTATCGAGTTTCATCCTGATGAAACTGCTTGCATGGGTTGACATGTTGGCTACTTCCTTCCTATATCCTATCTATAATAGACAAACATGGTAATTGAATGTACCTTTGCTACGCCTCCCATTGGCTATTCAGCATGATATGCAAATTAACCGCCAACAAAGATGGTGGCTAATTTGCATACTGCAGGCGGGACCGGCAGCGCGATGCTGCCAGGGGGATCAGGGCCTTGGATCCGTGACCTGGAGAGGGAACAAAGCAGTGGAGAAGGGAGAGAGCCCAGGTGGCAGTGAAGGGAGGGAGCGAGATAGCAGAGAAGGGAGCGAAGCCCGCCTCGGTGGGCTTCGCTCCCTTCTCTGCTTTGCTGCGGTCTCAGGAAGCCCTATTCTTGCAGGAATAGGCCCAAGGAAGCCCTATTCTTGCAGGAATCTTCCTGCAATGGGCCTCTAGTCTTTAAATATTTTTCTTCCATTTTGATTTCTACATCACTTCATTCTTCTCATCCTCCTCTTCTCTTTCCTAACAGCAATGATTCCCAACTCCCTCTACCCCTTGGGCAAAATAATGGCCTTTTCTTAGCAGCCTCAATAGCCTGATCACAACTTCACACTCTATGGTATTTTTGGCAATATCAATGGTATAAGAGTATCTTTCATTTTCTGAGTTTTCAGCCAAGGAATTGCTGCATACAAATTAAATGACATTACTTACAATATGTGTGACAAGTAAATTGTTACTAACGAGCTTAAGTATTAATTTTTCTAAATAATGTAAGTTTTTAAAAGTAATTTTTGAGAAACACATGTTTATCCCTATACTGCTGCAATGAGTGGGATAGTATTAGCTTGCTGAAGATGACAGAGACTACCCAATCCTGCCTCATCTTGTAGTGCACAGTTTGCTTTATTTTCCTTAATATTTTGAGAGAACTTTAATCAGCACCCTCGTGGATGCTGAACACATGTGCTTGGCATTTTTCATGTGTACACAGCATGGTGGCATCAATATTTACTATCCTCTCCAAATAGGTCTAAGTTGGAGATTCCAATATTTTCCATGGCTTTCTCAATCTTAGTCAATCACACATGATGAGGATGATATAAATAATTTAATACTAAGTTATTTTATTTTAGGGCGCAGATGAGACTATGACATAGTCTAAGCCCATGGTTGATATTTAGACATCTCTTCTTTCTGGCATTCCATGCTACTAAATATATGTCCTAATACCTTCTAATTCAATTTAATGAGTTATTTGCCACTCAATTATTCAGCCAGAGTAAAAAAGTTACAGTTTGGAGTCTCTTGTTCATTTATAGGGCTCATATCTAACCAATTGATGAATAGAGATATATCTGTAACAGAGACTTTGGCATAAAAGTCATACAACAAATCAAACAACCTGAAAAAATATATTCTTCAAGGGTAGAATGAATTAACTGGGATTCAGCTCATCAATAGCAAGACATCAAATAATCAGTTGTGCCTCGGTGGGCTTCGCTCCCTTCTCTGCTTTGCTGCGGTCTCAGGAAGCCCTATTCTTGCAGGAATAGGCCCAAGGAAGCCCTATTCTTGCAGGAATCTTCCTGCAATGGGCCTCTAGTCTTTAAATATTTTTCTTCCATTTTGATTTCTACATCACTTCATTCTTCTCATCCTCCTCTTCTCTTTCCTAACAGCAATGATTCCCAACTCCCTCTACCCCTTGGGCAAAATAATGGCCTTTTCTTAGCAGCCTCAATAGCCTGATCACAACTTCACACTCTATGGTATTTTTGGCAATATCAATGGTATAAGAGTATCTTTCATTTTCTGAGTTTTCAGCCAAGGAATTGCTGCATACAAATTAAATGACATTACTTACAATATGTGTGACAAGTAAATTGTTACTAACGAGCTTAAGTATTAATTTTTCTAAATAATGTAAGTTTTTAAAAGTAATTTTTGAGAAACACATGTTTATCCCTATACTGCTGCAATGAGTGGGATAGTATTAGCTTGCTGAAGATGACAGAGACTACCCAATCCTGCCTCATCTTGTAGTGCACAGTTTGCTTTATTTTCCTTAATATTTTGAGAGAACTTTAATCAGCACCCTCGTGGATGCTGAACACATGTGCTTGGCATTTTTCATGTGTACACAGCATGGTGGCATCAATATTTACTATCCTCTCCAAATAGGTCTAAGTTGGAGATTCCAATATTTTCCATGGCTTTCTCAATCTTAGTCAATCACACATGATGAGGATGATATAAATAATTTAATACTAAGTTATTTTATTTTAGGGCGCAGATGAGACTATGACATAGTCTAAGCCCATGGTTGATATTTAGACATCTCTTCTTTCTGGCATTCCATGCTACTAAATATATGTCCTAATACCTTCTAATTCAATTTAATGAGTTATTTGCCACTCAATTATTCAGCCAGAGTAAAAAAGTTACAGTTTGGAGTCTCTTGTTCATTTATAGGGCTCATATCTAACCAATTGATGAATAGAGATATATCTGTAACAGAGACTTTGGCATAAAAGTCATACAACAAATCAAACAACCTGAAAAAATATATTCTTCAAGGGTAGAATGAATTAACTGGGATTCAGCTCATCAATAGCAAGACATCAAATAATCAGTTGTTGTATGTGATTTTATCTAACAACACAGTTGGACAAACTTGGGGATATAATTTTAGCAAAATGATTAACTTTTTATTTTATCTATCCCTTTGTTATCTTGTTGAAATAATTAACTCTCTTAGACACTGAGAAATGTAATACTTATTAATAAAAATATAAAAATTATGTGATCATTGGAATATTTTAAAAATAATAATTTCTTATTGTGAGATATGTTTTTACAAGTAAAGTTTCTGAAATATTTAAATCATAAGGTCACCAGCAAAACTAATTTGCTTTTTCAATAAGAAAAATAAACTTATTTTAAATTTATTTTTGAAATTATACCTTCAATATTCTTAGGTTTGAAACACTCACCTTTTCTTTTCTGAGCAAATGGATGATAAAGATATCTTTGTACTTTTTTTTCTATTGGCAATTTTACATAGCAAAACATCTCTCCATACAGATATCCTAGAGCTATTTTAGTGTAACTGCTTTAAGTAAACCAATCAATGAACTAGGAGTAATAAAGGGAATACTTTTCAGTGTCAAAGAACTGTTTTAATATCCTTCAGAGATTTTTTTAAAACAATGAAAAATATTAGAACTCCAATATAATGAGATGGAATTTATTGCCAGAATATTGCCAAAGCAGAATGTGTTTCTGGAAATTGATTATTAGTCTAGAGTCAAATATAGCTGGGATTTGTACATGTCTATCCAGTCTAACATTAACTGTAAATTTAGCCAATATGTGGTTTATTTGCTCAAGCTAGATAACTAATCTAGAAAATGCAGGTTCTTTACTATCTTTTTTAGCTTGAATGTTTCTACTGCTTCCATTATGGGAAAACTGCCAAACCTCTACTTCATCTGGGGCTATGGAGACAGCCCTAAGAAAAATGTATGGGAGTTATTTTGTTGTGAGTTTTTAATCTTTTAAGTTTTCCACTGAAACTTGCTTCATTAAAATGGGAGAAACCTGTCAGAGAGCTGCCTCTGTAGTTTGTATTATTTCTTTAGATTTGGTGATCTGCTTTATGTATAGAATTCCCCCCAGTGACAGTTTATTGTGCTTTCTAAGCCACAGCTTTTCTGGTCATGTTTTGAATTTGCAATGACATTGTTTTGGTTTAATTTGACATCTAATGTATGTTTTAGATTAGTTTGATTCTCACTTAAGGTAATATTTAATAATAGCCCGAGAATTTAAAAGATTTTCAACCAATCGTATGTAAGATAGTTACTAGAGATGCCAATTTATGCCACAAAAAAGATATTATTTATATTTTTAGTATAGGAAAATTTGTTTTAAAAAAATGAATATTTTACCTGGAGGCAGAATCTGTTCTTTTCCTTAGTGAAAATTTATTTTCAAATTTTATCTTTGATCAAATTCACAAATACTTTAAAAATGGATTCGTTTAATATAATGAGATGGAATTTATTGCCAGAATATTGCCAGAATATTGTATGGTAATACTATTCTCAGGAATATAAATATAATGCTTCATTTTGTGACATTTTCTTTGGAATAGAACATTATGGCATGGCAAATGGAACTTATTGGGCTTTTTGACTTCTTTATACTCATTTGCTTTCTAGAGTTCAAGATTTGAGCTAAAACTAAACTTTCCTTTTTAAATCCCTCCCCACCAAGTACAAATTCTGGGTCTTTTAGATGCTGGGAATCTATAATAATATGACTAAAAAGTTAATATGCTAATTAGACCAGACATCTTCCGGATGTCATTCCAGACGTCCTTCCTGACCAAGCCAGGGCCGGAGGGAAGCCTGTGGGCAGCCTGAGGGAAGCCAGCTCAGGTCCCGGGTGTTTGTGGGTAGCCAGAGGAGGGAAGCAGCCTGGGTCCAGTGTACCTGCCAGCAGCCAGAGGAGGGAAGCCTGGGTCCTGGGTGCTGGAGGGAAGCTAGTGCCGGCAGTGGGGGAAGGAAGGCCTACTCTTGCATGAATTTTCATGCATTGGGCCTCTAGTACACAAATAATGCCTAGATCATGGTCAAAAATACTATTTCTTTATACAAACTTTAAAGCTTAATCATAATTTAGACAATTCTCAGTTTTGTCTAACTCCTTAACTCTTCAGGGCAAAGTAAACTAAAATGTAGAGACAGATATCAGATGAATAATTGAAAGTCACATGGAAGTAAGAATGGGAATTGTATATTCTTAATAGCCTACCAATTTTAATGAGCTTTCTCAATAGCTATGGCTGATGGATTTTACTCATTAAACACAGTATATATTGTAAATTATTCCAGAACTTGGAATTTAGAATGAAATATAATGGACTTTAAGCATAGTCTCCATTTTCAATAAATAAAATTATAGGCTAATGGGTAAAGGAAGATGCACACAGATGTTATTCCATTTAAGAAACATCTAGTTCTTTACTTATTCATATGATGCTAAACCCTGTGCTGAAAACTGAGGGATCAAAGATGGGTGAGTTGGTATCATCTACCCTTCTATGGCATTTACCCTGAAAGAGACAAACTAGTCAAAGAGATAGTCATGTAACTAATAATTAAATTGAAAGAACAAGGTAAGTGACATGAGAAAATAAATTGAAAGTTGAAAAATGAAAGATCTATCTGTGTAATTAGCATTTTGTTTATATTTAATCAAAATTATATTTTGTAAATTTCTGGATAGTAAATTTACTGATGGTGAGGCCTACACTTTACAATATTTTGCATCCTCAGCAGAATCTATATTAGTTCTATTCTATGCACAGCCATCTTTGATATCTGCAATAGTGACTCCAAATAATGTTAACTCCAAATCAGGAAATATGGAAGGGAGCAAAGTATAGGCAGCGGAGACAGGAATGGAGCCAAGGCTGCGGAGGCGGGAGGGGAAATCCAGCCGCAGCGGCTGGGAGCGGGAGGAGAAACCCAGCCGGAGCGGCTGGGAGCAGGAGGGCAAACCCAGCTGCAGCAGCTGGGAGCAGGAGGGGAAACCCAGCCGCAGTGGCTGGGAGCGGGAGAGAAGCCAGCCTCAGCGGGTTTCGCGCCCTTCTCTGCTTCGCTCCAGCTGCAGGAAGCCATATTCTTGCAGGAATCTTCCTGCAATGGGCCTCTAGTTTCTCTATAAAATATGCAGAGTAACACTGACCTTAACAGGGTTGTTGTAAAAATTAAATGAGATAATATGTGAAAATACAACCAAGAACTTGCCCATAATGTTTGGTATTTTCCTCTTGGTGCTCAAGCTATCTATATTTATAAAAGACTAATATGCTAAATTTCCCCCCGACCATCTGACTGGTTGCTATGATGTGCACTGACCACCAGGGGGCAGGTGCTCAATGCAGGAGCTGCCATGGTGTGCACTGGCTATTTACAAAGAAATGTCACCAGGGACCTGGCTCCCACAAAGCAACACTCGGCTTCCCCCAGGTGGTTCACAGGCCCCACCACCACCCCAGAACAACAGCCAATCAAATGGCTGCCAATGCTGCCAAAACCCCATGGAGCAAAATGCGGCCCACAGCCCAGCCCAGAAACGGTGGCTGTGGGTGCTGGGTAATGACATCATGTAGTCCTCTCTCTAGTGACTAGACACCTTGAAGTTTCTTCAGCCCAGGAACACAACTTGCTTTATAGCCTTGTGCAAACACTTTACAGTTTAACCAAATGTGTGTGAAGCGTTTTCTTATGCCTCATATCATTTGATCCTCACAGAAGTCCTGGAGTACGTAGATAGGAGACTCAGTACAATCCTATTTTCTTTTCATTAGCCAGAAAATGGAGATTTAGAAAGCTTAGAAACTTGACCCGACTGAAAAGAAGTAAGAAATGATGGACCTTGGAAATGACTTCAGGTTTTCTCACTGCACAGAATATAGTCAAACACTGCTGCAGTTAAATATTTCACCCTTTATTCTCCCTGCGTGATCTATAATAATAATCTGCTTCGTGTTGATATTTATTGCTGTGTGGCTGACAATTACCTGAAAGAGAAGTTGGGGTGCTTCACTGGGCTGGAAAGAGTTTAGCTAAATCAGAAAGCAGGTCTCATTAAGCAAGTTGATCTATATATATAAAGCTCTTGCTAGCACCAATCACATGTATGTTTTTCCATCTGTCATTGTCGATCGTGAATTTGGTTGACATTTCTATTATAGAGAAAGGGTGAATAGTGATATTAAAATATTTCTTCTAATTATTTCCTTTCAATGTGCACGAATTCATGCTCCAGACCTCTAGTGATATTATAAAGAACATACTCAAATTAAGAAGTTGGGATATGCCATCCAATTTAAGTGATACTTCACAGTGTTCAAAAGACAGTGTTGTTTTCTTTTGTCTGACACAAAATAGTGCTCAATAAATGTTTTGAAGGTGGGTAGCCCTTTATATTCTGTATTTTCCAGCAAATTAATTTCACTCAAACTTCAAAAACAACAAATAATATTGCATATAACTTTAGAAATTTTGAAAATAAATTGAATATGTGTTACTTTAACCTCCAGAAATTCAATGACCAAATTCTGAAATTTGAGTGATTTTATTTCCAAATTGTGGATTGGTGGTGTAGGACAGTGTTCTCCTCCAGGAAAGCCAATGTTTTTCAAAATGGCATGAAACATTTCTCATTGCTTTTACTTTTCTTTGAAGCACTGAATTTTCCACTTAATCTTTATAACCTGATAAGATCAATATGGAAAAATAAAATATGATTTTTTTTTCTTTCTAAATACTTACCAAAGGGTGGTATGCACCCTCTGGTAAGTATTTAGAAAGACCATCTTGTTATTAGAATACAGGGTCTCAACCCAACATCAACCCAAAAAACCTTAGGGATAGGAATCACAATCCCAAATGGACAGAGGGAAGAGATTCGGAGAGGGCACTCTGTGTTACTTTAAGAGGCAGAACTGAGAATCAAATCCAAGCTTGTCTAACTCTATAGCCCATGCACATTGCACCATTGTCTTTTGTATTTTATAATCAAGAAAAACAAGCTGGTGAATTTCTGTTTCCAGGACATTTTGCTTTTTGATGACAACCCTCTTTGTGATAGCACTGCTAATGTGGCAGTTCATTATAATTGCATAAGATTCTTGCTACCAACTTTGCAACTTAGGGCTCTTATAGTGATAATGACTGCATTTTCCAAGATGCAGTGTTTGTTTAACAAGTTTTGTTAAACTGAAAGGCCAAGGGTGATACCTCAATGCCATCTATTTCCAAGACAACTGTGAGAAGAAAAGAAAAATCTGTTTCTAATACAAGTCCAAATGAATTGAGACGCTAAATTACCTTCAAATATATTTACCACTGCAATGAATGAGGTCGTTCCCAGAAAAATTTATTGAAAAAATAAACAATTTAACACTCAACTGCAGATGATAAGCTTTCTTTCCTGCTTTTTGGAACATACTTAGGGAAAGGGGGAAACATCCATGAATCCTCAAGTGACAAGAGGCCTTAGTGTTTTCAATCATTTATACCTTCTGGAAAAATACAAAATTAGCATGTGGTACAACTGATGTTGTGCAAAATTAAGTGTCATGTTTAAAATACACTAAGTAGAATACAAAAGTTTCCAGGCTTCCAGATTGAGGAGTTACATCTTATCTCAAAATCCAGTAATGTGTAGCTTTCCGCAGGACTGATCAGGGAGAACAATAAAGCTGAAGGAATTTCCTGAATTAAAAAGAACAAATGGCAACTGTGCTATGATACCAAGAGTGAAAAATAATTAACTTAATGGGAGCTTTGGTATTGTGGAAGATGTGAAAGTATCAGGCTTGCTTTGAGCATGTTGGTGAAATTTTATTTGAATTAGTAATTTCCTGGAACTCTGCATTTGCATATAGAACATTTTAAATGTCAAAATAGTGTTTCACACAATGCCTTAAACATGGAGAGCCTTCAATAAATAATTATCAAATAAATGAAAGGATAAAAAACAATTCAGTGAATCTTTCTTATCTTTTGATTAAGAAATACGTTTCAGACTATATTATGTGTTTCTGATGAGTTCTTTTTTTCCTAGGACATGTTTTGAATGCTTTTCTTTCTTTTGTGGCATAGAGATCATTTTAATTTGTTCTGTTTTGTTTTGTGTCTGAAGTTTGCACATGTTGAACATCTGGATGTTGTAGCATCAAAGTTGGTTGACACGGCAAGCCAATAGACACTATTTTTGCTCATAACCAAATGAGATGCATGATTGCCTTTTATCAAGCTTTTTCTTAACTCAGTAGAATCAGTCTCTGATCAATAAATAACAAATCATCTGTTTCATAAATCAGACCTGTCAAAGCAAAGCAGTGCCTCGTGCTTGGTACACTCTTCTGTGTTTGTTCTGGCCTGGTAGCATCTGGTTAATAAAAAACACTTCTTATACATTTGACAGTTGTTTGGATATTCTATTGCAGTACTGTTCAAATTTACTAGCTATTTAGTCCTATTATCTTTCCTCCCCCTTTCTCTCTCTTTCTTACCTCTGAACAGGGATTCTCATCTCATGTGAAGGGAAAAGGACTTGAATGGAGTGAACGAAACGTGCATAAATGGGCATTTGGTTGTTAGTTTGAAAATTTTTAGGTTGATCTTTGTTAAAATTTCTGTATTTCTTCAAGTTCCTTACAGTTTTCATTGTATGACCATGAATTTCCTGATATTTATGAAATTACTAATCATGAATGAAGTGTTAAAAACTTGTAAATCCATCTCATAATTTTCTTTCTCTCATAGTTATCCTTCTATAAACAATAATAACAGCTAACATTCACTAACACCCTCTTGTCAATCATTTTATAAAATTTAAAGTCTTAAATTTAAAATTTAAAGTCTTAAATTTTATAAAAATCTTTTGAAACTGGTGCTGTTATTACCTCTATTCAAAAGTTGAGAAACAGAAGTTAAATTACTTGCTCAAGTTAGTGTATATAGTGTTAGAACCCAGAAAGTCAAATTCCAGAGCTCACACTCCAAATTGTTATCTCACATATTTACTCTTTCTATCTTGCCTCTCATTCTCACTCAAATTCAATACTTCCTCCAATGCCTAGATTATTTCCTATGAGACAATTCCATACATTCTAGATGTGCCAAATTCCTGCAGGCTTTATGGATATTATTTACACCGAACTATATCTTACTCTTGAATTATTCCCTACTTTATTCATGCATGGATTCTGACATATTGTGCTGTAAGTTTTTATTTTATCTTATTTTTGAGCAAGAACTTCATTCAGTAGCTCCTTCAGTAATCTCAAAGCACCAAACAGTGAGTACTTCAGTGAGTGTGTGATGAATATAGATTTATGTGACATTTGTATCTCCTGTTACTACCATGGAAGATCCTGGATATTATGGGTAGTTTGTTTTCTTTGCAGTGTGTAATTTCTGGAATATTCAGTGTGTTTTTTACTCTATATACCTGACTTTTCAAGCATTTTTAGATTAGGATTATAGTAATAAGTCATTTTTTAAAAAATGATAGCATTAATTTAGTGGTTGAGAATGGAATGTGATGAAGCCTTCTACCACACACTTCATTTCCATTATTATAAGTGTTTGGTATTATTCACCATGGCAGAAGATGAGCTAAACTTTTATTCATTTTCCCCTTCTTTAAAGTTATCTCATTCATTTTTCAGTCTTAAATTAAACATTTTTAGAGATGGCAGTTGGGCATCTTTCTTCTTTGATTTATTATTCTAGACCACAAATAAACTATTGCAAAACCCCCGAAGGAAGAATGAATCTTTTTTTTTCTCTAGGATATCTATCTTTTGTTTTTCTTCCTTTTTAAAAATAAATTTTTATTGCTGAAAATATTACATAACTTTTTCCCCCATTGCCCTCTCCCACCCCTTCTCCCCTCAAGCCTTCACCACCCATTGTCTGTGTCTATGGGTTATGCATATATGCATATGAGTTCATTGGTTGATCTCCCCCCACCCTTTCACCCTCCCTGCCTTTCCTCTCAGGTTTGACAGTCTGTTCAATGTTTCTACGTCTCTGGGTCTATTTTTATTCATGAGTTTATGTTGTTCATTAGATTCCACATATCAGTGAGATCATGTGATACTTATCTTTCTCTGACTGGCTTATTTCACTTTGAATAATGTTCTCTAGGTCCATCCATGCTGTTGCAAATAGTAAGAGTCCTTTCTTTTTACAGCTGCATAGTATTCCATTGTATAGATGTATCACAGCATTTTAATCCATTCATCTGCTGATGGGCACTTAGGCTGTTTCCAAATCTTAGCTATTGTAAATTATGCTGCTATGAACATAGGGGTTCATATATTCTTTCTGATGGGTGTTTCTGGATTCTTGGGATATATTCCTAGAAGTGGGATCACTGGATCAAATGGTAGTTCCATTTTTAATTTTTTGAGGAAATTCCAAACTGTTTTCCACATTGGCTGAACTAGTTTGCATTCTCACCAGCAGTGCACAACGGTTCCTTTTTCTCCACATCCTTGCCAGGACTTGTCCTTTGTTGATTGGTCATGATAGCTATTCTAACAGGTGTATGTGGTACCTCATTGTCATTTTGATTTTCATCTCTCTGATGATTAGTGACTTTGAGCATTTTTCATATGTCTTTTGGCCTTCAGTATGTCCATTTTGGAGGAGTGTCTATTGAGGTTCCTTGCCCATTTTCTAATTGGAAACCATTGGCAGCAAAATCTCAGATATCTCTCATAGCTAGATGTCCTTACGGATATATCTCCTAGGATAATGGAAATTAAGGAGAAAATAAACAAATGAGACTACATCAAAATGAAGAGCTTTTTCACAGCAAAAGAAATCATCAACAAAACAACAAGAGAGCTCACTCTATGATAGAACATATTTGCCAATGATACATCCGATAAGGGGTTAACCTCCAAAATCTACAAGGAACTCATACAACTTAACCAAAGGAAGATAAACAAATCAATCTTTTGTTTTTCTTCTGTCTAGTACATCTGTACCCATTTCACTGTCTCTTTATTATATAAATTTTAAGTGATTTCAGAGAAGAGGGAAGAGGGAGAGAGAGCTAGAAACATCATTGATGAGAGAGAATCATCAACTGGCTGCCCCCTACACAACCCCCATCAGAGATTGAGCCTGCAACCTGGGCCTGTGCCCTACCCGGGATTCAAACTGTGATCTCCTGGTTCATGGGTCAATGTTCAACCACTGAGCTACGCCAGCTGGCTCTACCCATTTCTCAATTTATTTCTTTCCAAAACTGAGAGAGAGAGAGAGAGAGAGAGAGAGAGAGTTAGAATCATGAATTTGCATAAGTCTGCCTTTTCAGCTGTGTGACTTTGGACAAGCTACTTAAGCCTATTTTACCTCAGTTACCCTTCTATCAGGTGACAATTATAATAACTGCCTAAAAAGGTTGTGATAAGAATTAGGCAAACAAATATTTTTAAAGCATTTACATCAGAACCTGGACCATCCTATATAATAAAAGGCTAATGTGAAAATTGTCCCCATGGGCAGGAGTTCGACAGATGGGGAGTTAGATGTGTCTGACCACTAGGGGCTAGTGCAGAACATGGTGGGCATCAGTGCTAGCAGCGGGTGGCAGTGGAGGCGCTGCCTACCCAAATGGGCCCCCACAAGAGCGGGACTGTGGCGGGATGGTGGAGCAAGTGAGCAGGTGGCATCAGGCCAAAGCGGATTCGAAGGGAGGCTCTGGCCAGCAGCTGGCAGTTGTTCTCAACCTTCCTAATGCTGTGACCCTTTGATACAGTTCCTCATGTTGTGGTGACACCCAATTTCATTGTTACAAATTGAACATAATTAAAGCATAGTGATTAATCACAAAAACAATATGTAATTATATATGTGTTTCCCGATGGTCTTAGGCGACCCCTGTGAAAGGGTCATTCAGTGGTTCTCAACCTTCCTAATGCCGCGACCCTTTAATACAGTTCCTCATGTTGTGGTGACACCCAATTTCATTGTTACAAATTGAACATAATTAAAGCATAGTGATTAATCACAAAAACAACATGTAATTATATATGTGTTTTCCAATGGTCTAAGGCGACCCCTGTGAAAGGGTCGTTCAACCCCCAAAGGGGTCGTGACCCACAGGTTGAGAACCGCTGCTCTAGGACTCTACCCGTGTATGAATTTTGTGCACTGAGCCTCTAGTTGTAAAATAAAAGTGTTTGCTAAATGAATAAATAATGTTACTTTTTGTTGAGAATTTATTCAAAACCTTCTATGCACTTATAAACTAAGCTCCATAATGCAAATATACAAAGTGCTATATTACTTTATATTTATTTCACAGTAGTTGTAGAAGCTTAAGTCTAAAAGGGGACTTAGAAAACACTTCTGGTTTTCTCACTGTCATTCCTATTCTCCAGCATTTTCACTGCACAATTAAAGAGTTATTTTCCCGGGATATAGGGCAAATTATATTTCATTGATATTTTCATCTGGTCTTCTACATCAAAACAAGCAGGTAAGGTCCATAATGCATGTGTTTCTACACATTAGGGTGTTTGTTACCTGTGAGTCTTGATTCCCTCAATTTCCTTTTTAAGAACAGAACTCATTAGGGCTTTGGGATTAAACTCTGTATATTCCATGAACTCTGACAGGCAGCTAATTTTATCTGGCACATGCCTCCTGTCTTCTTAGCTTTCTGATTTGAGCATCATTGTTATTGCCTGTCCTTTTTCTCTTGAATTTAATCCATCTTTGGAGACAACACATTACAACTATTTCCTGCTACTCATTGTGTTCTTTGAACCTAATTTATTTCTTATTAAATTTGGCTTCTGCTTCATTCACTCCATTCATTAACTCTCCAAGTAATAAGCCACTTTAAGTAACATCATATATGTTATGTTTAGATAATAAAACTTGATAGTTTCCCCTTTTAATTCATAGAAGAGTTATATATAATTTGAAAAACTTCAGCATT
>NW_005357846.1:1764038-1767394 GCF_000412655.1 Myotis brandtii | reverse complement strand
TATATGTTTTATATATATATCATATATAAATATATGTATATATATGTATATAATTTGAACAACTTCAGCATTAAAGCTGATTCCAAATGACATTCACAGAACAGTCTCACACAAATGACTCATGGCAGGTGCATAAATATGCACTCTCTTCATCCAGTTCAATGTGCCAGAGCCTATTTTTCTTATCACTTATAGTGATGCTTTTCTACCAAGCCAATTTGTTCAGTATATCTTCATTTGGTCAGAGACTCAAATATTCCCCTGAATTGTCTAGGTCAATGTTTTTCAAAGGATAATACATGTTTAATCTCCTCAAATATATTATACATTTTTAAATCTACATTTGAAAACCTTCACATATCTCATTAATCCCTGTAAGCTATAAAGGGGCATGTTACTACAACATTCTGGTCATTTGAGGCATGGCCAGTTTGACGTTTATAAAACCAGATTTTGCATATATTTTAAAAGTGTATGGAAGTTTAGAAACCAGTAACAATGCTAGAGTTTGGCTAATGTTCTGAAAGAATAATATAATAAAACTAAGAAATTAAGGTTAGAACTAGAAAAGAAGCAAGACCATATAAAATTCCAAAAATTATCATTCATTTAAGCTTTATTTTTTGGTGGGGGTTGGGGGGAAGATGTTCATCTTAAACACTGCAACTATCTTTTTTGGTATTTTAAAATTCTTGTATATCCTTATTGCTGCTTTTTTTCCCCACCTCAAAGCCTCAAGTTCATCTCATCTTTTTTCTACTTTTACACTAGAAAATTTCAAAATATCAAAAGGTGTAAAGAATTATGTAATAAATGCTGGTATCTCAATACTTAGCTTTGTAAAATTTTATTATTTGTCATATTTTCTCCAGATCTTCTTTTTCAGAAATAAAAACATTGCAGGTGTATTTGGAAAGTCCATATGCACCTCTTTGCAATCCCATTTTGCCTTCCTTTCTTCCTCCATCACACCCAGCATCCTGACTTTGGTGTATGTATACCATTCACACATGTATATTTCTACCTTTACCATATATTTGTATAGCCATAATAATGCATATTATTGATTTGCATCTTCTCAAATTTAGATACTTTTTTTTATCACACTAAATGTATTATTTTATTCTAGTGGCCTGGTGCATGGATTTATGCATTGGTGGGGTCCCTCTATTTAGTCTGTGGGGATTGGGTCAAAACCAGCAGTCCAATGCCACCTGCCCCTCTGCCTGCTCCTCCAGCTCATCCCAGCCCCACTGCACCTGCCACCGCTGTTCAGTAGGCTCCTCTGCTGCAGTCTCCGGGCTGCGGCAGCCAGCCATGAGCCCTGTGTCTGGAGCCCATCTGTCAGTCGAGCAGCGCTCCCGCTGTGGGAGCACACTGACCACGAGGGGCCAGCTCCAGCGTTGAGCCTCTGCCCCCTGGTGGTCAGTGCGCGTCATAGCAACGCGTCGTCCAGTCATTCCGTTGTTCGGTTGTTCAGTTGTTCAGTCGTTCAGTCACTTAAGCTTTTATATATATAGATAGTAAGTTTATTTTTCATTCGACTTTGTTTTTGTGAAATTTATCCATATGGATATGCACAGTTCTAGTTTCTTCAGTTTAATAGTTTTATGATATTTAATTACATGCAGTTGTCACAATTTACTTATTCATTTTTCTCTTGAGGGATCATTGTTCCAGTTTTGACCTTTATTGTACAATGTTGTGATTAATGGTCTTGTTCATGTTTCCTTGTAGAAATGCTGCCCTGAGTTTCTAGAAGTAAGGTTATTGGGTTGAAGTGTATGCTCCAGTTTTTCTGCATATTGCCAAATTCCTTACTACTGTAAGTGGAATGTATGGCTCTGTCTACAGACACGTCTACTCTCTGGGTAGATAAGTTTGTGTTTTTCACATCCTCTCCATCTGATCTGTGTTCTTTTCCAAAATGATGAATATAATATTGTACTTTTAACTTTGCAGTTCCCTAATGACAAGAGAAGTCAACATTATCTGTGTAATACCCTTCAAATCCTTGGCCCATTCTTTTGATTAGATTGTTTGTCTTTTGCTTTTGATTTATAGAAGTTCTTCATATAGTCTGGATATTGTTCTTTGTTGGTTATATGATGTGGAAATATTTTCTCCCAGGCTATATCCATGACTATGATGCACTTTTCTTTTGGTTACTATTATTTTATTTAAATGTCATCAAATATATCAACAATTTCTTTTATAGCTGTGGTTTCTGATTGTTTCAAAATCCTTTTTATATTATCAGTTTAAAAAGATATTCCCTAGGTTATTTTAAAAGTTTAAAATTTTGCTTTTCACTTTACAAATAAAATTCATTTTTCCTGTATGGTTTGTGATACAAATAACCAATTGATCCAGAACCACTTTCTGAATAGTTGCTGTTTTCTCCTGTGCTATCGTCATCATATATTTAGATTTCATATGTGCAAAATAGATCTTTTAAAGTTCTACCAGTCTGCCCATCTATTCCAAAATAAATACCATACTGTCTTAATGTTTAAGGCCTTAAATTGTTGCTACTTATAAAGAATTCACTGTATTATTATTATTAAAAGTCTTTCTTGTTATCCTTTATTTTTTTTCTCTTTGGTATATACATTTTAGAATTGGCTTATAAAGTTTAACAAAACATTTACAGGAATTTTGATTGAGATTGCATTAAATTTATGAACTAACTTCAACAAATCTGGTATCTTTAAAAAATTTACTTTTCTATTCCCTGACTTGAAATATCTCTTCTTATATTTAGATGTTTCTTTTATTCCTCTCTATAATCTTTTATTTTATAAATAAAAATATATTTTAGAATTAGTCTTATATAAAGAAAAAATATTTTAGAAAAAATATATTTTAGAATTAGTTCAATATGTTTCATTGATGTGAATATAATTTCTTTTTTTCCATCAGTTCCTACATGTTTATTGACAATATAGGAATGCTGTTCACATGCATTTGCTAATTTTGACAAACTCACTTGTTAGATTTATTTATTTTTCTACTAGAGGCCTGGCACACAAAAATTTGTGCACTTGGGAGGGGGCGTTCCTCAGCCCAGCCTGTGCCCTCTCACAGTCTGGGACCCCTCAAGGGATGACCACCTGCTGGCTTAGGCCCACTCCCCGGGGAATTAGGCCTAAGCTGGCAGTCAGACATCCCTCTGGCAGCCCAGGAGCCCTTGGGGGATGTCCACTTGCCAGCAGGGAGCAGGCCTAAGTTGCAGTCGGACATCCTTAGCGCTGCTGAGGAGGGGGGAGAGGCTCCCACTACCACCGCTGTACTGGCAGCTGTCAGCCTGGCTTGTGGCTGAGCAGAGCTCCCCCTGTGGGAGCACACTGACCACC
>NW_005357846.1:1749914-1763344 GCF_000412655.1 Myotis brandtii | reverse complement strand
GGCCAGGGCAGGTGGGAAGCTTGGCTTCCTCCATCGCAGGGGCAACCAAGCCTCCTGCTTGCTCTAGCTCTGTGGTTGCCGACTGCCATCTTGGTTGGGTTAATTTGCATATAGTTGCTCTGATTGTCTGGTGGGCATGGCTTGGGGACTAGCAGACGTGGGGTCAATTTGCATGTTTCTCTTTTATTAAATTAGATTGATTCTCTAAGATTGTCTTGGTAAACAATCATAGCAATTGAAAAGATTTTTTTCTTTCATTTTCTAATTATCACTTTTTAAAAATTTTTATTCTCCTTTTTTTTTTTTTAGTATTGCATGGGTGGGACATTGATGGAAATTCACCAGAGGAAAGGATAGTGAATCTCACTCAGGATTTTAATAGGATTACATTTACACTTTATGCTTAAAGGGGGATTTGGGAAATTCTGCCCTTTAGAAGAAGCTGGATGATCATTTCTGATAATAACCTTCTTATAATTATTTTTCTACAGCTTGTATTGTGATATCTCTGGTGCAGGGTAAGTGGAAATTGTGACTTTTACCCAGGGCAGTAGGAAATCTGTGTGATTATTTTAAATTATACTAATAACCTGGTACTCTGTTAAGTCATTATGCCTCTAAAAACACATAAAGTAGGTGACATTATAATAAAAATTTGCATGTGTAATAATGATTGCTTACCAGGGTAAGTGGCATGACTTTGGACATGTATTAGGTGATGGACTTAGAACTCAAACTGTGTTACAAGCTAGAACCAAATTATACTTTACATAACAAATATGTCTGCTGCATAACTAACCTTTCTTCTGCTCCATAATGCTAAGTTATTAAAGGGTGATCTTTGTCTCCCAAAACTGGACAGTTACTTTTCCTTCATGTAATTTTCTCCAGTCTCTTCTGTAGGTCACTAATGGATATGTCCCACTCTCTCAAAAGATCAACTGATGGCAGTGATTTATGGTATTATACAGACCCAAAATTTCATGATACTTTTTCCATTCCCTATCTTTTTATTAAAGAAAATGGATGCCTGTAGCTCTTGCTTTGCAATTATATTATTCTTATAATTTATTAATAAATAAGGCATTTATTCTCTAGGAGTCTAGTTTTTCCACCTGATGGCTTTCAACCCATTTTTCATATTTAATTCTATAATTAGTATCTTTCTCTATTCAACATTTTGCCAAATTAGACTACTCACGTTCTATAAAGAATCCCTTCATTTAGTAACCACCATACTTTGTCATCCTAATCTCCCCATCCTTATGAAATAGTTTTACCTTTCTTCTCTGAATATCAAAATTTAAGAGTCGTATAGGAATCTTACAAGACCCAATGAAATATGACTCCTTCAATAAAAATGTCTCATCTCACAAAACTTTCCTCCTAATGCACCCTTCTCCCATTAATTTCATTAATATTTCACTTAAGGATCCTATTCCATTTTGCCCAATGTTGATAATTAGGTATGCTTATTCCCCCTTTTTGAGTAGATAAAATAATCCAGTTTTCACAGGACAGAACAGTTACACCAGTTTTTTAAAGAGTTTATTGAGATACCATACCACTAAATGCACCCATTTAAAGATACATTTCAATGGCTTTTAAAAGCATATTCCTATAGTTATGCAAGCATTATGAAAATATAATTTGGGAACATATTATCACGTCAGAATGAAACTTTATACCTATTGGCAGCCATTTCCTATTTTTCCAATTGCCATGCTCCAGGCAACTACTAACCTATTTTCTATCTCTATAAATGTTCCCAATCAGGACATTTTCTATAAATGGAATCATATAATATCTGAATGGCTTCTTTCATGTAGTATATCTTCAGGGTTCATCCATGTTATGGCAAGTATTGGTATTTTATTCATTTTTATAGACAACATTTCGTTGTATGGATATACAACAATTTGTTTGATTGAGATTTGGGTTGTTTTCGCCCTTTGGCTATTCTGAATTGCCACTATGAACATTTGTGTACAAGATTTTGTGTAGATATATACTTTCAATTTATTTGAGGATATAGTTAAAAGTTGAAATGCAAGATCATGTGGTAACTCTATGTTTAACATTCTGAGAAACTGCTAAACTATTCTCCCAAGAGGATGCAAAAGTTTACAGTCCCATGAGCAATGTATTAGAGTTCTATTTCCCCCTCATCCTCAGCAGCATTTGTATTGTCTGTGTTTTGTTTTGTTTTGTTTTAATCCTCACCCGAGGAGTGAGGATATTTTTTTCCCATTGATTTTTAGAGAGAGTGAAATGGAGAGGGGAAGGGGAGAAAGAAAGAGGGAGGAAAGAGAGAAATATCAATGTGTCTGTCACATCTATTGGTTGCCTCCCACATGTCTCCCAACTGGGGACAGGGATCAGACTTGCAACCCAGGTACGTGCCCTTGACTGGGAATTGAACCCAATACCCTCTGAGGCACAGGCTAACGCTCTAACTACTGAGTGACATCGGCCAGGGCTGTCTGTATTGTTGTTGTTTTTTCATTGTAATCTTTGAGTGACATCGGCCAGGGCTGTCTGTATTGTTGTTGTTGTTTTTTCATTGTTATCTTCCTAGTGGGTATAAAATGGTATGTTCCAGTTTTAATTTGCATTTCAATAATGAATAATGATGTTGAAAATTTTTTCATGAGGTTCCTAGCAAATTACATATCTTCTTTGGAAAAATTTCTACTCATATATTTGCCCTTTTATTAATCGTGTTATCTTTTAATGTTGAGTTTTTTATTATTGAATATATACATAAAGTAATATATAAAGTGTTCTTTCTACATTTTAAATACACATCCCTTATTAAATATATAATTTTTTAATATTTTCTCTCATTTTCTGAGTTGTCTTTTTAAATTTTTTATTGTGACATTTAAAGCACAGAAATATTTAATTCTAATGAAATCTAATTATTTTATCTGTGTTCTGTCACTTGTGTTTTTGGTCTCATATCTAAGAAACTATTAGTTATCCAAGGTCATAAAGTTTTGCCTCTGTGTTTTCCTCTAAGATTTCTTTTATAGTTTTAGCTCTTACATATATTTCCATAATCCATTTTGAGTTCAGTGTTATGTATGATGTAACGTACGAGTCCAAATTCATTTTTTTTCATGGAGATAATCACTTGTCCTGGCACCATTTGTTAAAAAGACTATTCTTTTCACATTAAAATGTCTTCAGATCATTGTCAAAAAATTCAATTCATCATAATGGAAGATATTATTTCTGGACTTTAAATTCTATTCCATTGATCTCCATAGTTATTCTTAGGCCAGTTATTGCAACATTTTAGTAAGTTTTGAAATTAGAAGCAGCCCAGGCAACTGCCATGTTAATAATTGCTGAATTTTTTCCAAAAACTCTCTGAGGATAGGTCTTTTCCTGCAGAGGAAGCTCCCAACCAGATAAACTAATGACAACACACTATGAATTGGACTTTTCCAGGAAGAGGTCAGATAGGTCAAATGGTGACAATACTCTACAGATGGACCTATTTGAGGTCCAAACTTGGTCTTCCCTTTCCAATATTTGCATACTTTCTGGTTTTGACAGCTACTAAGGTTGCAAGGCTATTGGTTTTTAAGGGTTCTATAGTGTTGGGAATGGGAAGACATAAAGTTATAATGCAATAAACCCTATTGTTCTTACCAGTACCAACAGTTTTCCTTGAATAAACACTCCTCATATTTTACAAATCTTTGGCTCATTTCTGGAGTTTAAAAAAGTTGATTTGACCATTTTGCCAGTGTTTCCATTGTTTTTAAGGAGGAGATTTATGGAGGATCTTTCTTTGTCATTCCAGAAGTGCTATTTCCAGCTCTAGGATTTTAAGAGTAATAAAGATATTCTGTAGTTAAACTGTTCATATTAGGCACTGACCACTTTAAAAAGCTTTTGTTCAGAGACTAACAATACATAAAAATATAACAGCAGAGTCATAGCCTATAACAAACTTACTGTTTAACTGGCATAAAGATAGCCTAAATATAAATCGTTAAATACTAATGTAAGGCAACATGATCCATGTCAAAAAAAAAAAATCCAGGACAAAACACCCCTAGTCTTGTATGGTTAAGCTGGATTAACATGGATAAGTACAGGTTATAGTAGTGTTCTTTAGGGCAAATGCTGATCAAGATTCAATTTGATTTAGAAGAAAATATGTGTCAATTTATCACCTTGTTGTTAGAGTCAGGATACCATAGCCCTACGAATTGTTAAGAATAGAACTGGCTCTGTGGGCAACTTGTAAATACAGGCATTCTGAATAAATATTCCTGAATTTATGCACTAAGTCATATAATTTCACCTCACTTACCTCATTGTTTCTGGTTTGTAACATAACTGCCCCTGGGCAGCCCAGAGAACATCAGGAAGTATAAAAGCAATTTTCAGTGGAAATCACAAAGGAATTTTGTTTCAGGTCACAGAATAAGATTTTACTAAGTAGGCTAGAATTCTGGTCTAATGCTATTTATTATTCTTAGATAGAACATTGGAATATTTTACAGGAGAAGTAATAGTCAAGATACAAGTATTAGTTATATAAAAAATACTTTAAAACATTTCAGCTAATATTAATCTTTCTAGAATCCAATGTGCCATATTCCTTGAATGGCTCAGCTCCTTAAGCTTACTACAGATTTCCTTTTCATGTACAACCAATTTTTAAATGAAATTATTTCTTAAATAAAATGCCCCTTTTTAAAGGTTTTTGGCCAATCAACAGACCAAAATTTCCTCAAATATGTATATTTTAAAGAGATGAATGCTGGATATAAACCCAACATTATGTTCAATGATTACTCAGTTGAAATTAATCAAAATTAATAGTAACCAAATAATTGGTCTTTATCCTATGTGAATGAATTTTATACCCGCTTTGCTAAAATTGATCATGTATTAATTCTTCAGTTCTTGATGGCCTTCCTTTAATTGTTTCAGAAATTATCATTAATGATCTTCAAAACATTTGGTGGTAACTTTGAATATCTATATATATAAAAGCCTAAGTGACCGTTCAACCGTTTTAACAGTAACTATGACACACACTGACCACCGGGGGAAGACGTTCAATGCACAGGCAAGGAAACATGGAACATCCTGATGAATCTCAGAGGGAAGCAGGGAAGGAGGAGAGTGGGAAGAGATTAACCAAAGATCTTATATGCATACTAGAGGCCCGGTGCATGGGTTTGTGCATTGGTGGGGTCCCTTGGCCTAGCCTGCAAGGATCAGGCCAAAACAGGCAGTCCAACATCCCTTGAGGGGTCCTGGATTGGTGAGGGCACAGGCCAGGCCAAGGGACCCCACCGGTGCATGAATCTGTGCACCAGGCTTCCAGTAATAATGTAATTAAAAGGCTTAGATAACATGATGAATGAGTTTTTTACTTTTCTACTTTATTCCATGTTTTTGCAGAAAGTTCTGGTAAACTAGGACCAATAGCAGTGCAATTTTCTAAAGCAATGCTTGGGCTGCAGAAGAGACCTTGGAATGCCCTTGACCCCATTCTCTGTAGGCCACATGAATCAAGACTGGTGCATATGTCTTGCTCTTAGCTGTTGACTCAGAATACATTCAAGAGTCGAACAGGGTCAGAGCAACATTCTTAGCCTCTAAGTGGTGACATTTTCAAATGTTTGAGTATGAGGATCATTTTGTTGAAAGAGCTAATTTGTGCATTTGAAATTATTCATACTTTAATGAAAATATATCTCTCTCCATAAAAAAATGTACAAAGAGTTATAAGAAATAGGAATGTTCTGAAATCTCCTAACATGAGATGTCCTTCTCTACTCTTGTTTAACAAGGGGAGTAAACAGGGAAGTAACAAGGGGAGAACAACTATATTGACTCATGCCCCAAGTGGGGAATAGTATGGCATTGTATGCCAAGCTATTGAGCTCCTTCAGTCTCTTTTGATCTATTTTCCCACCTTTCTTGTAACCTTTATGAAGAGTTGCATGATGTGTGGAAATTGAGTGCATCCCCAAATCAATGCCATTGAATATGTTATGTGATCCCTCAAATATCACATAAAAATTCTAAGAGCATTATTACTACCACAGCTGTATATATCATGCTTAAGAGTATTTAGATTGGATATCAACTTCAGTGCAAAATTGAATGCAGCTAAAAGTTATGATTTAGCCTACCAAATTGTTAAGTATTACAAAATTGAATATTTGCATTGGATTTTTTCCCCAATAATTACAATAATACTTCAGACACCTATGTCATTTTTTATCAAGGGGTTTCAGAGTTCTTTATAAATATTTATTTGCATATCTCACTCCTTGTCCAGTGTCTTTAATATATGCAAACTGATGGTGAAATTGAGGTATTGCTTTAATATTGCTTTAATAGTGAGTTGGTAGATGGGCTAAAATATGAAACGACTCAACACTCAAATCCAAAGCAATTTACATATTTACTGTTAAGTTATAAGGAGACTTTGTCACACATACAAAAAAATGAGTTTTAAACATTTGATTGCTTGTTTTTAACTTGTTTTCTTTTATCCATCTGCAGAGCAGGGAGATATATTTGGCACTAGAAAGAGGAGCTTGACCAACATTCTAACTAGAATGTGGGGGTTGGGGATATGAGAAGAGATAGGAAGTGCTAGGCAATTTGAAAAAGGCATGCTTTGCATTTTTTAAATTAAAACCATAACTTTCCCTCCTCCCTCTCCACAATTCTACATACATTCTATGCACCAAGGTCTAGAACCTCAGTACAAGATAAGCCAATCACAGCAGGCTATGTTCTTTGTATTTAGTGATCTACTTTTAGAGACATTGGTATTTTGGGCCCATCAATCACCAAAATATTGAAGTAGATATATATCTGTCTTCAAACTACTATTGAATTGCACTGATCAAATGAAACTGAAATTGAGTGTTTTATAGAGAGAAAGTTTGAATTGGCCATGAGATATTGACTAGCTTCTTCTGTAAACTTGCTTACCATTGAATTTCAGATTCACATATTTTGGTGTTTTAAGGATTTTTTTTGTTGTTTGGGGGTTTTCTTTTCTTTTCTTTCTTTCTTTTTTCCCTTTGGTTTACTCAGGAGAGGGGCCCCATCAATATGTGGAGCAAAAGATGTTGAGTAGAGCCTGGCCAGCATGACTCAGTGGTTAAGCATCTACCTATAAACCAAGAGGTCACAGTTTAATTCTCAGTCAGGGCATATGCCTGGGTTATGGGTTCAATCCCCAGTGTGGGGTGTGCAAGAGGCAGTTGATCAATGATTCTCTCTCATTGCCTCCTTCTCCTTCTCCTTCTCCTTCTCCTTCTTCTCCTTCTCCTTCTCCTTCTCCTTCTCCTTCTTCTTCTTCTTCTTCTTCTTCTTCTTCTTCTTCTTCTTCAACTCAATTAAAATATATTTTTCAAAAAAAGATGTTTAGTAGAAGTAGAAAACCTCTATGGTTTTGCCTACTAATTCTAGGTTTATTTCTGTTTGCTTTGTTTTGGTTTGGTTTGGTTTTCAATTGATTTCTCTCTTTACTTCGTGGATTGCAATTTAGTTTAGTAATGTTGTCATGATTAGCAGACTAATTTGAGTTTTAAATTGAAATTCTTCAATTTTCATATCTCGTAGTTTTTTATCTTGTTCAAGGATAATTCTGTTTTTCTTGTTTAAATTTTCTACCTAAAAGAAACTGTAACTTAGAAAGTTGGTTGAGCATGCATTTATTTCCTGTTTACACACTTTTATGAAGAAGGTTTTATTTTCTCAGCATTGAAGATGAATGGAACACTTGTTTTTATATTTTGGTTCCTTGTGAGTAATCACCTGTTGATCACTAAAAAGATAAATAAGGCATGGAAGTAAAATAAGCAAAATTTCCTCCAGATTTATTTCTTAATATAAATCAGTGAAACCAGAATCCAGGGTTTCTTTTTCTTACAAGTGTGAGAAATGTCTCTTTCAAAGAATAATAAGTTATAATGAGTAGAAAGAATATTTCATCCTTATTGTTATGAACAGTCAAATCTGAAATTCCTATATGTCACAGACTATTATGGAAGAGGTGCTGGGACATTTTTTAATGGTTTAGTCACCAAACATATGGTGTTTTATTGGTCTCCTTACTGCACACAACTCAAGTTAACATTTTATGAGGTTCAAGCAAACTAATGGGCAAGAGTTCAAGGAATGGTGCAAGTGTGAGTACCCAAATACTTTCATTACCAAGATTGGAAAAGTTACTGAGAGTGAAATGTTCTACAGCAATGGAGTCAAAGTAACCCAAATCCTGTTAGAAATTGAGCTAAGGAGAATTTCCACTAATAAAATAAGTAATCAAAATATTATGCTAAGCTTATTATCTTGTGTTCAATTGTGAGACCACACTTTGGAAAATAGAACTACCATACTTACTGGAATTTCTATCAACATTTATTATGATGATTTCACCATAAATATGTTTTCACTTATATTAGGTTAAATGTCACTGGGCGAAGGTGTGTAGCAAAACTGTCAGCTTTTAGTTTCATGTCACAATATGCCTTTGGAAATGCAGCATGAAATCTAGAATTCTTTTTTCATTCTCAGTTATCTTGTAAAATATGGAAGTAAATAAATGGAGCCACTAAAGAGACTTTTCAAGATGCTATTGGTAGTCACTAAATGTGCAAATAATGCTTATGTTTTGAGAAGATAGGTCTCATTTGCCTGATTCTAATCAAAATAAATCTCAGTAACATGGAAGTCTCAGTTAAGGAAAGATATTTTTAGTATAAATTATCTATGCAATTATTTCAATTCTAAATTTCACTTGAGGGCATCAACCTGAATTTTGTGACTGAAAATATTATTACTAAAATTGAAAATGGAAGCATAGAGCAATTGCTGTGGTGATTTTTATTGTAGGTGTCTAGGAGTGGACAGCTAAGTTCAATATTTTCCTTATGAAATTCAACCTAAAATTTTAAAAATGGTCTTTTCCAGTATATATGTGTGTGTGTATTTGGAATTTCTTTCTCCTACAATGTGCAGAATCTTTAATAAGGATGTAGGCATGTGCACATTTCTTTAATATTTCTGTATTTGAATATCTGTCAGTGAATTTAAATGTCTTTATGTTTAGAGTGACCTATTTCTAATACCAAAAATAAATCTTGGCTTTGTCCACAATGAACACTGAAATATTTTTTGTTTTATCACTCCTTAGGCTCATCATTTTTCGAGGTAGGAAGGCTGTCACTTTTACTTCCACGATTTGCTGTGAAAACCTTGTGTTGGAGAAGAAAGTCTACTTTGACAGATTTTTCCCAAAGTCTGATCCTACTATTTTCATAAATCGTTGAAAGTGGGTTCTACTCCAATATTTATGCTCTTAGCATGCTGGAAGAAGTTAAAGCATTCTCAGCACCACCATTCAATCTGCAAATGTGATCCTTGAAACTGCAGCATTCTTATAACAAAACTTACAAGAACCTGTCTTCTTCAGAACTTCAAACACATACCATATACTGTATTACTGATGACCTAATTGTTTTCCGTTTTATTTAACCTTTCATTTTGGCCAAATTGTTTCAGCTTTCAGAAGAAAAAGGTCTTTAATAAGGATGTAGACCTGGGTGAATTTCTTTAGTTGATTATTTCTCATAACCTAAAAAGTAAAGTGCTAGTTACAGGCATGCTAGGACAAATGTCAGTTCCCAATAAACTAATCACTTTTATTTTTTCAAACTGATATTTCTTAAATGCTTGATCACCACGACTTTAGAACAATGGCTGAATTCTGTGCAGGGCTGGCAGTGGAGTCTGCTCCCTTGTTCTGCATATTTTAACCATGGTTCCACGTTTGCACACCCCATTCTTGAAAGCACTGCAAATGGCCTATCAAGTATTTCTTCCAACAATATGTACTGCTATCCTTGACAGGAACTCTGTGAAATAGAATTTTCTCCATCTTCCTAATGTTATCTTAGGAATAAATTACTATTTTTAACCCTTATAAATTATCCTTAGAGGCAGTTGGCTATATTTCTTGTCTCTTCATGAGCTTGTTGCAGTATAACAAAGCGAAGAGAGCATGTAGTTTGTAATCATGCTTTGGTTGAAAATCATGTTCTTCCGTATAATAGATGATTAATCTTAGAAAAGTTCTAAACTTTCATAGCCTTATGTTGACACTTGCAAAGAAATCCTTGGTAAAGTTTTTATGGAGAGATCACTCAATTTGGCAACTGATGACAACACTAAAAATAGATATGGAATACCATGCCATGCTTTTGTACAGGAAATTAAGTATTTCTAGAATCAAGAAGATAAAAGCAAGGTAGAAAACCAAGACTTATTAGGAGAAAATCTAGGCAATAAAATGATAGTCTGATTATAAATCAAATTATGGACCATTTAATCTTGGTATAAAATATAATTTTGAAAATTCTACCTTTTTCATTAGTAAGCTAAGCAAAAGAGAATGATATACTAAATGGTGGAGAAAGAAGGAGATGATAACATAGTAGAATAATTAGAAAAAGTTTTTGACCAACCAAGGTTATGGAAGAAAGAAGACTGGTTTAATACTGGTCAAACACTGAGCAAATGAACTTAGTGTAAAAAACAATAGCATTTCATCTAACCTAAATAGTTAGGCTGCATACGTGATCCTTTTCCCTTTACAGCTGCACAAATGACTCCCAAGCTCAGATTTAAATGAGTCATAGTCAAGACAATCAATGTTTTCATAAATTCAGTAAAATGAGTCCTGTTTTCTTTTTCCCCAAAATCCCAAAATGTTTTAGTGCCCATATCTTAGTAAAAACAATTGTTTTGGACCCATAGAACCTATGATATAATTAAGTAGAGGCCTGGAACTCAGGACAAGCTCCGAGGACTTAAGGACTTGCAGTTTAGTGGCCAGGCACCAGGAAATTGGACAAGGATTAAGACAGTGCACAAGTGCTGGGTCTCTGGAAGTGTAGCTGCAGTCATTGTTTGACTGAATCTAAATGAAGTCATAGACATCTGGTAAAAAGGGAAGGTTGGGAAAGGAATGTCAAATTGTTTTTAGAAAATGGACTGAAGAAGAGGTCATAAATGAAAGGAAGGGGGAAATTGGAGGGAGATATTTCAGTATTAGAAAAATATTTAACTTAGTGAAAAGCATTGTACATAAACAAATAAGTAATATTGTAGAAGTTTCAAACAGTGAAATATGAAATATTTTAAAGCTACCACATAGAGTTAAGGCACTTTTATTACTTGGTGTATTCATATTTTTTCATTCAAAAAACAAGCACTGGGGCATTGCATTTTGAGGACCCAAACTTACAAGAACTTCAGAGTAAGACCTGGGAGGCTACAGGACAGCTATAGAACTCTGGACACCACAGTCATGCCTCTCCAGAGCACAGGCCTCCTGAACTCTACCACCCTGACAGACAGATCATGTGTACCTTTGTGAGACCCCTCACTCCCTAGGCATGTGTGATTTCAACCAAGGATGCCAGGCAGCAAAAATTGGGACATCCCTTTCCCCAAATGCTGATATCTGGACATTGCAGTTGCACCTTTCCAGCTCACAGGCCTACATCAAGAAAACCCAAATAGCTCAGGGAGCTACGCTAGATTACCAAGCCCAGGAGAACCGAAATATCACACCAGCAGAACCATCCCCAAAAGAACTTGGGCAGCAAAACAGTCAGATCTAGGACACAGAAACAATTAAAACGTTATAGTAAAACATGGGGAGACAAAAAAATCAATCCCCAAAGGAGAGAAAAAGAGAAATCATCAGAGAGGGAGTTAAATGAAAAGGAGGCAAGTAACATCTCAAAGAATTCAGAGTAATGGTTATAAGGATGCTCAAATGGCTGGATGACAAATACACACAACTCAATGACAAATACACACAGCTCAATGAGAATTATGGGAGCTGAATGAGAATGTCACCAACATGTAAAGGAACCAAGCGAAAATGAAGAACGACATAGCTGCAATAAAGAACAAAATGGAAGCCTTCAACAGAAGACAAAAAGAGGGTGAGTACTGCATCAGCAAATAAGAAGACAAGGTAGGAAAAAACACACAAACACAATAGCAACTGGAAAGAAAATTTAAAAAGCAAAAGGAGAGTCTAAGGGAACTTTGGGACAACACAAAGAGAAACAACATCTGCATAATAGGGGTACCAGAAGGAGAGGAAAGGAAGCAAGGATCAGAAAACTTGTTTGAAGAAATAATGACAGAAAACTTCCCTGATATTGGCAAGATAAAAACTACGCAAGTCCAAGAAGCACATAGAGTCCCAAAGAAGATGAACCCAAAAATACCAACATCAAGACACATCATAATTAAATTGGCAAACATCAACGACAAAATAAGAATCTTAAAAGCTGCCAGAGAAAGACAGAAAGTTACATACAAGGGATCTCCCATTAAAATATCGACTGATTTCTCAAGAGAAACTCATCAGGCCAGAAGGGAATGGAATGAAATATACAAAGTCATGCAAAGGAAGGGTTTGAATCCAAGAATACTATACCCATCAAAGCTATCATTCAAAATTGAAGGTGGAATCAGGAGCTTCACAGACATAAAAAGGGCTAAGAGAGTTTATTATCACCAAGCCAGCAATGCAAGAAATGCTAAAGGGATTGCTGAAAAAACAAGAAACAGAAAGTCAAGAAACACAAACATTAAGAATAAAAATGATGACAAACAAGTACTTATCAATAATAACATTAAACTTAAATGAATTGAATGCCCCAATTAAAAGATATAGGATAACTAAATGGATAAGAAAACACGACCCATATATTTGCTGTCTGCAAGAGACCCACCTCAGAACAAAGGATTCACACAGACTGAAAGTGAAGGGATGGAAAATAATTTTTCAGGCAAATGGAAATGTGAAAAAATCTGGGGTTGCAATACTTATATCTGACAGAATAGACCTCAAAGCAAATGCCATAACAAGAGATTAAACAAGTACTTATCAATAATAACATTAAACTTAAATGAATTGAATGCCCCAATTAAAAGACATAGGATAACTGAATGGATAAGAAAACACGACCCATATATTTGCTGTCTGCAAGAGACCCACCTCAGAACAAAGGATTCACACAGACTGAAAGTGAAGGGATGGAAAATAATTTTTCAGGCAAATGGAAATGTGAAAAAATCTGGGGTTGCAATACTTATATCTGACAGAATAGACCTCAAAGCAAATGCCATAACAAGAGATTAGGAAGGCTACTACATAATACTAAAGGGAGCAATTCAACAAGAAGATATAACTCTGGTAAACATATATGCACCCAATACAGGAGCACCCAAATACATAAAACAACTTCTGGAAGATATCAAGTGAGAGATTGATAGCAATACAGTCATAGTAGGAGACTTTAATACCCCACTGACACCACTGGATAAATCCTCTAAACAAAAAA